>NW_027507590.1:0-27500 GCF_052324685.1 Brachyhypopomus gauderio
CACACACACACACACACACACACACACACACACACACGCTCACATTCTCACTCACTCACTCACTCACTCACTCACTCACTCACTCACTCACTCACTCATTCAAACACTCACTTCCCCCTTCTTCCCACCAGCCTAACTCATCCCATCCTCTTCCTCTTGACCCGTCTCCTCTTCCCGTCTCCCCCGACAACCTGCGTGTCTCTCCGCGTGTTGCACGTGGACGGCCAATGCAGGTATTAAGCTCTCAAGAACCTGGCAGGCCAGCTTGCTCCAATTACGTATGAGTCAGTCCGTAACACTGTCACGACGAAGACCCCTTCGGGCCTCGCCAGACTGCGATTTATGACCGTCGGTGAACGTGAGATTCTCGTACATTCTGGCGCCTAGCGGTGGCCGGCAGTGACGCGCTCGACGTCAGGCATTCCCCAGATTCGTCAAAGCACGTTCTCGTATTTCCACATTTATTTCCACACAGAGTAAAAAGAACACAATAAAAAAAAATTAAATAAAAAAACGTGACAAACCAGAGCGCAGACCAAACACACGAGTGAAGCGGAGACGTCACTGTTTACTGCCCCGGGTGAGAGTGCTCATGAGTCTCCTGCTGTTTACAAGACTGTCGCAGAAACAGGGGCGGTCGCACTGGCGAGTTTTGTTATTATTTTATTCGATGATTCCCTGTGCTGACATCAGGTTTCTTCCTGTTAATCAAGGGTCCACGACGGAAGCGAGAAGGGTGGACGTGATTTATCCAGCAACCAGGAGTCTGAGGTCATCCGACGAATGTCCTGAGAGCAGAGACCCTCACGGGAAGGACAGTCACGGCTTCTGTCCCTTGGTCACCGTGACACACTGTATCACACTATATCACTCTATATCACTCTATCACACTGCATCACACTTGCTGCCTTCTAATCAAAGGGTGCGGAGATGTAATGCACAAAGCACGTTACTAATTGGTGATGCAAATGACTGGTGGGGGCAGACAGCAGCCCAACGGTAGACGCCATAGCCCAGAGACGCACACTCCAGCCAAGAGAGGCATGTTACAGCCTGGTGAAGTGTGCGTGTGTGTGTGTGTGTGTGTGTGTGGTGTGAATGGGAGGGGGGCCAGGGGTTAAAAATAACCTACTTTTCCACAACTCATCTCCCATCAAGGACAATGCCACAGAGCGCCGACGAGATACATCACTCTTCCACTCGGGAAATCAAACCGTCAGGTCACAAGTCACAGCTTAGTCATGGCACATCACACACACACACACACACACACACACACACACACACACATACACGCAGACACATACACACAAACACAAACCGTTACCTGTGTCACTGTGCTAATATGTCAAATGTAACACATATGAAATTATACTAGTCTGCCGCTGATGGTAACCTTCAAAGGGGAATGCTTTCAGAGACCTCTAACATCTGTACACCCCACCCCCCACACGCGCTGCGCACACACACACACACACACACACACACACACACACACACACACACACACACTGTCTTCTATTACTCCCTTCGTAGGCCATTTCTATTGAATTGCTGTTGCCTTGTGTGTTGTAACCTTAGGAACACAAAAACTCTATTACATATACACAACTCTTTGTTAAATGGTATTTTTATTTGTATTTTTTATTTACTTGTATCAGGATATTTGTCCGCTGACACACACTCTCTCCCAGACAAACACACACACTTCCTGTAAGTGTACTATTCCCAATTTCCTTCCTCTTCGTAAATAATGATACTTTTGAAAATCACTACAGGGCACTTGCTCACACATTCATATATACGCACACACACACACACACACCCTGACACGCAAACACACACACACACACACACACACACACCCAAGCTCTCAGAGGAACATACAATAATTATCCCAAACAGAAACCAAAGATGACACACACATGCGGGCCATTTCAACACTGCTGCCCTAATCCGTTTTAAGACAGTCACCTGTGAGCTGAAAAAGTGAAACGCGAACTTAGAGAAAAGGGTCACATGAATGTTCAAGGAGGTCCATACACACAGACACGATCCTAACCCAAACACACCGGCCACCCTCAGAGCCGTCGCGCGCGCGGCCTGTTTGCCCAGGCGTGATTGAGCGAGCGCACGCGCGACGGCGCGAGAGAAAGAATGCGCGCGCCGCGCGCTCGCGCAGGGCGTTCTGGCGGAGAAAGCTCCATGGAGGACGTGAGTGCGGACAGATCGCTATCGAATTGATATTTCTCGTCGCAGTCTGCATGAAGATGCGGTCGGGAACACTAATATCAGTGATCTTGCACACGAAACACTGTAATAATAAAGACTGACTTCCGGAGACATGCCTGAGACATGCCTAACACAACAATACAAAAAGACAGTGAGAAAGAGATAAAAAACGCCAGAAGCCTTTAATTTAAACACGTAATACTCGGGTAGACACGAACGTAAGAGGTCAGGCTAATGACAGGAGAAGCTCTAATGGAAGCACGAACCCAGTGATCGCAAAGTGACAGCAGTTAGTGACAACCGAGATGTCCAGACATGGTGGCACCCAGCAGTGCATGTGACTCACTCTTCCTAATTCACCACCATAAACATGCTTTTAACCAACAGGGCCCCGTGCACGTTAAACAGCACGACAAAGCCCGTCCGTTGAGCGTGCATTAGGTGGCCTGCTCCATCTCAATCACGTGCACCATCTCGGAAACAATTGTTCTCACCACTTTTTTTTTGGTTTGGTGCAACAGTTCGTGAGCAATGGGCTGAAAACCCCTCTCTGGTATTCTAAGCCCTCGTGGGCGTGCTCGAGAGCGCGCGCGCGCGCGTTTAATAACAGGTTCCGACACCCGCAGCGTGCACGAAACACAGCGCGAGACGTCGGCGCGTTGACAGAGCTGCAGACGGTTTCAGCTTGACGTTTCTGGATCTCTCGGATTCTTCCCCGCGCACGATAAACAAAAGGAGAAAGAAAACACCGTGCACGCATCACGACGACGCAGATAAACACACGCGTGTCCCGTTCATTGAGAGCCCCATTGAGACCCACAGAACATAAGACCACACTGCATGACTCAAATGTGTCTGGTTTCTTCTGCACACTGCCCCGTGTCAATAATATTTATGTTTCAAAGCATTCGTTTCAAGAGCTGAGGCTAGATTGAGTGCTATACCAAAAACGTGAAGAATGTGAACTGAAATTTAATCCACACACCAGCAATTTGTAGCCTAAATTATTACAATTATTTATATCTGGTTATTTTAGGAATTACAGTGTCATACTTTTCTTTTTAATTACTAATGATAGAAATGATAAGCTATGACCATATTTTATGCACCATGGTTTATGTTTGCTATTGATATCACTGGTATCGGTTGCTATGTAGGAAGTATGTCAGTTTTTCCAAAGGTGATGTTTTAACATGTGTCCATCCCACATCCCAACGCTCCACTCTGTAATTTCTTCCTAATTACTGGACAGGCCTCAGAGGATGTGTTCACTTATGAAGCAGGGGCCTGTGGGAGTTGTAGTTTTCACGGTATATAGTCAATGGCAGAAATATGTAGGATTCAACCATTGTAAAACTGAAATTATTTCCAGCTATAAACAAGTTTAATCACAGTAATTCCAAGCAGTGGTGTCTTTGGCATAGAAAGCTTGGTGGGGCACAAAAATGTATGACTTGTTGGCGAAACTCAAACCTACTTGCTCAATTAATCCAAACACAAACGCACCTCATTCTACCGAGAGCATACCTGTTCACTTCTGTTTGCTGATTGTGGAGCTCAGTAGCCCGTCTGTGAGCGACATCAATTTTAGCTGCGATGTTAGCCCTTCAGAGCAAGCCTAATCTAACAGCATTTTCAATACGAACCACTGCTTTCGTGTTTGGATAGTCGTTCCGAAAGCCGTTTCAAATCCTTGAGTCTTTTTGTAGTCTGCATAGTGTTCCTGCTTAGCAGCTATAGATATCATAAACTATTTTTATCAAATGTGCTGACGTTGACCTGTGTAAATCTCAATTTTTTAAATTGAATATTCTTAGCATGGGGCCAGCACTATTGTACGGAAGATGTTTGGAATGTATTGGAGTCGTAACAATATTACTTTTGAAGAAAATGTATGTATATTTCTCTTTATATTGAATTATTGATTATGTCATGCAATGCTCCACTGCAACATCCAATGAGCCCCACGGACCCCTAATGTAGACACGCCCCTGATTCCACTGGCCCCTAATGTAGACACACCCCTGATTCCACTGGCCCCTGATGTAGACACGCCCCTGATTCCACTGGCCCCTAATGTAGACACGCCCCTGATTCCACTGGCCCCTAATGTAGACACGCCCCTGATTCCACTGGCCCCTGATGTACACACGCCCCTGATTCCACTGGCCCCTAATGTAGACACACCCCCTGATTCCACTGGCCCCTGATGTACACACGCCCCTGATTCCACTGGCCCCTGATGTACACACGCCCCTGATTCCACTGGCCCCTAATGTAGACACGCCCCCTGATTCCACTGGCCCCTGATGTACACACGCCCCTTGATTCCACTGGCCCCTGATGTACACACGCCCCTGATTCCACTGGCCCCTAATGTAGACACCTACACACACACACACACACACACACACACACACACACACTCACACACTCACATAAGCACATACACACACACACACACACACACACACACACACACACCTGACCCAGGCGTAGTACTGTAAGGTAATGAGAGAACTCACAGTCATCTCATAATGATCCTGGAGTGTCTCGCCTTCTTCATGACCTTCTACCCTACACAGTGAAAGACAACACTGAGACTGCATGTCCAGTCTGTCACACACAAAACACCCACACGCCAACATACACACAATGGCCTCGTGTCATCTGCCTCCCCACAGCACAAATACACATCAGAGTGTAGCTCAGTCTCTCCTGCTGCCGGTGTGATATCAGCAGTGTGTATCTGTATAGGTGTGTGTGTGTGTGTGTGTGTGTGTGTAAGGAGGAAACAAGGCTGAGGTAAACTATATTTTGTCTCTCCTCTGAAGAGGACCACGTTGTCTGCGACGTGCTTTTGATTGTCGGGGCTTTGATGTGTGGCCGGAAGTGTTTGGTATGGTGGGGGGGATGTGACAGAGGCAGGGCCATAGGGGACGACACCGGCAATTTGGGCTACAGGTGTGCCCGCTGTTTTTCTGGAGCGACGCCAGCTTAAAAAAAAAAAACAGAAAAAAAAAAGAAAGAAAAGGCCTCCTCCTCTTCTGATGATGAAAGGGGCCCAGTCTTTAATTGTATAGGGAAGGGGGAAGACATAACAACTAAAGAAGGCAGAACTTTCTAGTGGTTTTTAAAGAGCTTGTCTTGGTGACCACCAGCAGCGGTACAGGGATGACATGTCTGAGGAGGGGGCAGAAACAGGGCCTTTTACCAGTACGCAACTGGAGTGCAAGCGTGAGGAGTGAGTGCTAATTTAAAATAACCAGCATTATGGCTAACAGCTAGTCAGAGCTAGAACAGGAACAGTTAGCATGTTGCTAATTAGTGGCTATTGCTATGGCCATTGATGATGGCTTATATATAATATAATTTTAAAATATATATATAAACAACAACAAACCCCTTCGGCTGATCATCTCAAAATGGCCAGACCAATTGACGGAATTGATTACGGATTGATTTCTCAAGTTAAATGAAACCTTTACATACTGTGGAGCCATAAACACAGTGTATATGTTACACCACATTTTCCCCACAAATGAGATAGTGGGTATATATAAATGTCCATAAGTGATATCCGTGTGGGGTTTCAGTGGAAATTCTCAGTTACTTGTCTCTTGCTCTTCATTAACTGCTTGTGTTTCTAACTCTCGGAACTGCCATTTAGTTCTTAAGAACAGTTCAGAATGCGTTGCCATGTCTTCAGCTCTGAATGTATTCCATCCAATGGACGGTCAATTCCCATGATTCTTTGCAAGCTGTTGTCGTCCTTAAAAGCGGTTTGCGTGTTAAAATGTTTTGATTGTTTTCTTGTTGATTGTTTTTTTTATTGGCCCCATGTCTTCACTGATGTCATCGACCTAAGGATGACTCGGTGAAATCAGGGGGTGCTCACTTTAGCTCAATGAGCTCTGGGTTGCTGAAACCACACACCTCATCCACACACTCTCACATGAGGATGTAGGTGGGACAGATGACTGCAGTTTGGTTGTGAATGAGTAAAGCATGATGGTCACATGACTTAAGAACCATATATAATAAACTTTTTATTTTATTTTACTTAAATAAAATAATAAAATTAATCTATTTTATAAGATTTAGTTTTTTATGATAATCTGCAGATTGACATGTGTAGAGCTGTGTGCTTGTGGGGTTGGAAAGAATTGACTTGGGTTAGGGTGTTATTTAGTTATATAATATACAGTTTCGGTATAACATGAAACTCTAATCATAATCAATAAGCACAATTCTAAACAGTTCTGAATAGAGCAAACACAGTGCCTTGTGTGTCAACAGATGTGTGTAACTGTACGGTTTCAGTGTTAGATCAGATTACCTCAGCCATCTCTACTGCTTTATGGCATGTGGTGAAGCACAAAAGTGTTTCTGCTTACAATGCTACTGGCTTACTGTTCTTCACTCTTACCAAAACACAGACATACCCCGAGCTTACTGGGGCACTGGCAACACTGAGACAAATCCTGGTGAGCTTTACAGATAAGCCAGCAGACTGCGTGAAGAGGGCAGATATCAGGGTGTGGGCCGGGCAGTTCCACTGTGTCATTCTAGGGGATTTATCTAAGAGAGACGCCGTGACGTCCTCCCTCGTGTAGCGTAGAGCAGTGTGGAGAAGACTCCCACTCATGACCTTATAAGGTCACGCCTCGCCCCCCCCCTCCCTCGCATTTCAGAGGGGATTCTCCTCACTGTCAGTGAAATTGGCCCAGAACAATAAATCTACTGCAGAATTTCTAGAAAGTTCCATGAAATGAATCTGCATTCTGTTGAACCTGGATCGTTTCAGCTGATTGGCCGAACAGTGGGGCTTTCGGCTCTATACCACCCGAACACCCCTCTATGGTGAAAGCACATAACTACCATTTGTTTGGTCGGCAATGATGACCGACTGACAGCTGACGCTGACAGGAACGTGTGAGTTACACTTCACCACGGAAACTGACCGTCTCTTGATCGAGTCAGAAACGAAACCTTTTTCTGTTGTTTTGAGAGCAAAGAGCTCTAATACTGGAAACAAAATAAGGTACTTATGGAATGTGAGAATGAGTCACCATGCACTGTCTTGCTTGATTAACAAAACGTAAAGTAAAACTGACCATCCTGAGACATCCCGAGACATCTTGAGACATCCTGAGACATCCTGAGAATGCGGACAAACTCCGCAAGATTGAGGGACTTTACTGCATAAAAATAGCACGTTATTTCTGCGTGTGTGAGCGTGTGTGTGATGAATTGGATCCATGCATGCACTTCCTATGACCATAAATCGAGTGTGTGACATGTTCACAAGCCAACAGAATACTCCAGGGGTTTTATGACATAACAGTCATAGTTCCAGCTAATACTCGGCTAATACTCGGCTAATACTCAGCTAATACTTGGATAATACTCAGCTAAACCGCAGACTCGTGTTGTTCCGACAGCCTCACTGCTAAACGAGAAACCTGAAACCTGTGACTAAACGTGCACAGGGGGTTTATCTCGGGCTGAGCGGGGGATCTGAGCATCGCACCACTCTGCTCCCGGACCTGCACAATTAATTAGCAACTGTTGTGCTGGCAAAGACACATTTCAACATGGCTGAGATTAAGGCCACACCCTCCTTCTGTCTGCTGAGACTGTCAAGCTAATATTTGTTTCGTGATGATGCGTATAGAACCTTTAATTCCTAAAGGTCCACACACGAAGACACACCCCCAAGAGCACACACACACACACACACACACACACACACACACACACACACACACACACACACACACACACACGCACACACACACACACACACACACAGCTGACATGAGCAAGTTTCAAAAGGCCTTCCATGTATTTCAGTTTTTGTCAGTCATTGTTTAGTTTCTGATATAGCCTATCTGTTCATTTTAGGGCCTGTTTACATATTTGTTTTTCTTCTCCTCTTTCTTCCTCTTCCTCTCTTCCTGTCTTCTTCTCTGCACTTTTATTCTCTCTTCATCCTTTTTTACATTAAATTGAGAAAAGAAAGATTTTTGTAAACACACAATGTATTTGGATATATTTGTAAATATTTGGATAAATTTGTAAATAAATCATATACAAAGAACTCTGGACATGATTCTGTTTAAGAGTTAATACAATCATTGGGAGAGTAATTTATTATTATTGTTATTATTACTATTTATTACTATTACTATTGTGTTATTATAATTATATTTGTATTATATTATTATTATTATATTTATATTACTATTATTATTGTTGCATGGTAATAAACATTTAGAGATATATGCTGATTCAACAACAGTAATAATAGTGCTATTACTAAAAGATCATTTATTATAAAATTTGTGAATGTTTACTGTTCATAGTGAAACATGAATAATAATTTGAAACTTACGACAGTCCTTTTCTATTGAAAATGATTCATCAGCAATGCTAGATCCATGTCTGGAAAATAGCCTGGCTTCTGGGACCAGACGCCACCCACACACAGTGTTTTGATTAGGAAATAACACCATCACTGCAATGTTTCACTACGGGACTCCTGCCCAAAGCAGGTAACTAAAGTGCCTGAAACACCTGGACATACTTCAAATGGCGTTTAGGCAGAATTGAAAAG
Source organism: Brachyhypopomus gauderio (assembly GCF_052324685.1). Classification (NCBI taxonomy): domain Eukaryota; kingdom Metazoa; phylum Chordata; class Actinopteri; order Gymnotiformes; family Hypopomidae; genus Brachyhypopomus; species Brachyhypopomus gauderio. The sequence continues at coordinate 8,852 of NW_027507590.1, forward strand.
CCCCACTCTGAAGGTGCTGCTCAAACTAACCCCAGAATAGAGAGAGGTAGAGAAAAAGAGAGAGAGAGAGAGAGAGCTCAAAGCTAGCATAACGCTGTGCTACCTTACAACTGCCCCACCCTCTAGGGTTTACTGCCCCGTGCGACACAGTCCACTATTACCCCACCGCTGCACTCATAGGTATTTCCCTACTTTACACCCATTATTCATCTCGTTAAACTGTTTGTAAGCTGAATCAGGTGTGCCTGAGCCACTGACATTGGGAAACTGCAAAAACAGTTAGTCAACTTCGTATCTGACAAGTGTCCAGGGGGTAAGTTGACGAGGGCCACCTGGCCAAGTAAATCCCCCCCCCCCCCCCCCCCCCCCCCCACACACGGGCCATGTACCGCCCCCTTGCCTTTAGCCCCTCCCCTCAAGCTCCGCCCTCCCTCGTCTCAGAGTCACCTGACTGCCTCGGCCCCGTGATACCGCCGTGACTCATTCTGGACGGCTAGAAAGAACGTCGGAGAGGGGAACCAGTCCACCCAGTCAGAGGCGGCGGGGTTTTCCAGTGAGGCAGATCGCTCCTCCATTCAGACGGGGGTGAACAGATGCAGTGAGGGGGTGTAGACATTCACTACAGTCAATACAATACAGACCCGCCGTGCAGGCCTCCCACATCAAAGGACCGCTCTCTGACAAAAAAAAAAGTGAAACGTAATTAAATTGTAATACCACATGAATTTTCTATAGCGTATGCCCAGTCAGATATGCTGCAATGCTTGTGTTTTTTAATAATTATTTTCTTGAGCAGCTGTAATCATACACCCATTGCCACCATCCTGCCGAGATGCTGTATTTTGACTAAAAAGCTTTGTTGGGAGGTGGGCTGCACAGATCTAGTCGCTGATGTCTGCTGAACTTACCTTCTTGTTATCGTTTTGGTTGAACTTTATTCCAGTAAGCAGATGATTCTCCTGCTTCCAGCTCTGGGGAAGTTTCAGATGCTCGTGGAGACGAGTCTGGCTGCTTCACTAACCTCCTCCTGTAACATGTGTAGCAGCAGCTGGAAAATATTTATAAACCAAAGTCCTTCGGAGTAACAGTGCTAGCAGCAGTGATGATACTGCACAGAGTACTGTAGCATGTCAGGATCTGCTGTTAATCAGAGAGCAAACACGAACAGTTTGGTAGCCTTTACACTATATGATGTCACATATTTTAAAAATAAGAGTTGCAGTTTCATTAGTAGGCAATTAATTTTAATAATAATTTCTTGAATAATAATAAAGAATCAGTTACATTTGATTAGATTTATTCATTTAGAATAAGTTGTAACGCAAATAGTTGTTCATTAATTGTGTCAGCATTAGCTCAGGAAGTGGAGTGACACGTGGGTAAACATGAACTAGTTTAGCTGCAGAGATGGGAGGTCCAGTAAGCACAGGCAGAAAACAAAGGCAGCGTGAACACGACCGAAGACAGACGCAAAGGTCAAGATGAACACACCACACGGTAGTCCAAACCCACTAAGCAGGAACATCTGAGAACGTCTGTGACAAACACGGCGAGACTTCGCAAAGCAGAGAGAATAATTAGAACGATAACTAGACTTGGCTGGTTCTAATAAACTGGACATTTGGCCCGAAAACAGACGGGAATGTAGTTTGTTCAGTGTTGCCTGCAGGCTACAGGTGTTCAGTTTTTATTAATGATCATTTAAATTGTTGGTAGTAGACAAGGAGCCATAATAACAAATGACATGACATTCATGCCGTGCTCTCAAAAGATTTACGATGATGTTTTCATTAAATGTAAATGCAACTGCCTGACCTGGGTTCTGGTTTCCCTGCAGTTTGAAGGTTGTCTGAGATGACCTCAGCCTGGCGATATATATGAGCCGCTTCTTTGGCTGGCTAGATCGAGCCTTATTTCGTTATAGCCTGGGGTGACTGCAATCCCGTTGACTCATTGCACACACAGGAGTGGAAACGTAAGCGCCGTATAAGATCTCAGGCCTTCCATTACGTGACAGTTAATCAAAGTGTGTTTTTAAGTCCTCCTATTGATAATAACATCAACACACATTTGCATTATGCAAAAGACCACTGACAGCGGCGCTGTAAATCAGAGCAGTCGGCGACCACGTCGGGCTCCTGACGCCGTGTCAAGGGGCCACACTCCGCGATTAGCCGCCCCTGGAGGTAACAGTGTTCTGATGCCACTGTCCTCCATGGCAGTGGCTTCAGGTACCAGCTACCTTTTAATCATGATCTACATCAGTCAGTCTCTAATGCTCTGAAAGTCTGATCTACAACAGTCAGTCACCCGCTCTTGGCCGTACGATTCTCCTTCCCGTTTGTAGTTCGGTTGTTTTTAATCCGTGCCTGGCAGTCTGCGCTGGTTTCGTATTTTCGTAAGTGGTGGCGTGCGATGTCCGTGCGATGCCAGACCTAGCCTGCTCCTGCTGATCACCACGGAGCATTACTCCACCCTGGGTTTGTGGGTACCTACCACGCCCCCTGCCCCGCCCACATCTCCTGCACCACACCCCCCCACTTCCTCTACCTGTGGCTCTTTGCCTCGTTCTGGGTGGTCCATACGCCACGGTTGCTTCCTGGCGACATGCTTCTGGGGCCAGTTACAGGACTTCCGACTCCCCCACACTTCCCGTCGGCCCCTGTCTTGAAAGAGACGTAAAGCACACACATATGAGAGGATGTTTCTTCCGCTAGCATTTGGGGTTAACCACCAACCCTCTGTAACACCCCCCCCCCATCCCCCCATCCCTCTTTTTTAACCCTGCCACCTCAAAAACCCGCGGGCCCACTAGCTGCAGGGTTCTGGATAAGGAGACACATGTGGAGATCTTGTGCCAGGAGGTTTCATGTGGCCCACAGCCCGGTTCCCGCGTTGATCCCCACTCTCACCCACCGCAGTAATAACATTTGTAAAGTAATTACACATGACCGGTCCCGATGGCACAGATAATGAACTCGGTGGCGGAAACTCTCCTTATGGGCCACTGACACCAATTTGGACTGCAGACAGAGGCTCAAAGCGTGTGGCTGACTGCTGTGATACGGGTCTTCCTCTGGGTTTAACAGTTTAAGTACATTTAAGTAAATAAGTAAATAAATCTATGTGTATAAATGTGAAAAAAAAATGTGCTGGATGAGAAAAGTTTTGCGCTTTGAGGTTTGGATCAGAGTGTTTTTTGAGATGAGTGATCATAACATGCTCAAAATGAATATGAATCAATAAAGTAGGTTTTGAAGTTCATGGACAGATGAAAAATGACACCCTTGAAAGTGTTCAGGATGCACAAACTAAATATATTGCTTCTGTTACCCATGTGCAGTGTGAAATAAATATATATTTTTTCAAATTAGAAAACTGCCCAAGTCTTTGAACAATGTCTGGGTGACGGGCCGCTTTCTAAGCAGTCGAGAATTGGGCCGTGCGTTTCGATTGGCCCGTTGAGAATGGGGTTGTGTTTCGATTGGCCTGTTGGTCTGTGTGAACTGGCCTGCAGCTCGAAGAGGGAAAGTGTATATGTCATGACTGGGACTGGCCATTAGCAAATCTGTTAGCCTGCGGAGCTTTTGGGCAATAAATGCTGACGTGGACCTTAAATACCTGATTATTTCTCAACCCGTGTTGAGCTTAGATGTGGTATGACACATCTTCCCTAATTCAGCAAAGCTTATGATTAGATTAACGAGCATACTGAATAAAGTATTGAAATGAGTCATACATTATCTTTATTGATTACGTTATGGTTAAGGAGCTCAGTACAATCTCACTGTATTAAGAATTTACAGTTAAAGCTGATTCCCATCTCACCGCCCTGCTGGTGTTTGAACAGTCCTGGCTTCCAGCATCCATTCAGACCATTAGAGACTGATTGCTGTAGATCAGACTTTCAGACCATTAGAGACTGGCTGCTGTAGATCAGACTTTCAGACCATTAGAGACTGGCTGCTGTAGATCAGACTTTCAGACCATTAGAGACTGGCTGCTGTAGATCAGACATTCAGAGCATTAGAGACTGATTGCTGTAGATCAGACTTTCAGACCATTAGAGACTGGCTGCTGTAGATCAGACTTTCAGACCATTAGAGACTGGCTGCTGTAGATCAGACTTTCAGACCATTAGAGACTGACTGCTGTAGATCAGACTTTCAGACCATTAGAGACTGGCTGCTGTAGATCAGACATTCAGAGCATTAGAGACTGATTGCTGTAGATCAGACTTTCAGAGCATTAGAGACTGACTGCTGTAGATCAGACTTTCAGAGCATTAGAGACTGATTGCTGTAGATCAGACTTTCAGACCATTAGAGACTGACTGCTGTAGATCAGACTTTCAGACCATTAGAGACTGGCTGCTGTAGATCAGACATTCAGAGCATTAGAGACTGATTGCTGTAGATCAGACTTTCAGAGCATTAGAGACTGACTGCTGTAGATCAGACTTTCAGAGCATTAGAGACTGATTGCTGTAGATCAGACTTTCAGAGCATTAGAGACTGATTGCTGTAGATCAGACTTTCAGAGCATTAGAGACTGATTGCTGTAGATCAGACTTTCAGACCATTAGAGACTGACTGCTGTAGATCAGACTTTCAGAGAACAATACATCCTCCATCTACACTTCTGCTTTTGATCTAGAATCAAGAAAGGGTTGTGGGAACCAAAAAAATAAGTGTCAGACTATTTAGAGAGATGGCGTGAGTGTGATGTCATTCGCTGACTTCTGTATCTTTCTCACGCACAGACTTTGGTCTGGGAAAGGACAACATGTGTTTGGTCTGGTGCAATCGCACCGCAGATCCCAACCCTGTCGCAAGCTTGAACAAAATATTTCAAGGTTGTTATGGGTGAAATGTTATTTTCTACACTAACCGTTTCATTTGTTGATTGTTAAATACAGGTTTTGAATGTTTATCAGTACTACTGATTTTCATTAGTAAAGGTGGTGGTGCAGGTGATGTTTGTGAATTAGGTCACTTTGACCTTGAGGTCATTATACATATTAACACCTGTGTGTATTAGTGCTTGTTGTTATTTTAAAATTCCAGGACTCACATCATTCAGGAAATATTGAAATATTGAACATTATAGAGAGCATAATGGTTAAAGCTGCATACATAGTTGTGCTAGAGGTGAAAATGGCCTTGTAAGTAAAATGTAAGTTTTTTTAAATTTTATTAAATTTTTTATTGATTAACTTGTAAGTTTGATGTCTGTTGCACAGTGTTGCACAATTCTGTCTACTGAGCTAAAGGCTTGTCTCATCGTAATATTTTCATCTCAGCACCGTGGCGTAAAATTTCATAGCAAGCTGCAAGCCCAATACTGTCCAGCAAGGGTAACATACCGGTGTGTGTTTCCCCGCTTGGCTAGCAGGCTGTGTGGGTTATGTCTGAAGTGTGGAGTGTGGATGGATAGCGGTACGTTGAATGCAGTTTTGTGTCCCCACTTTATGTCCCCACCTTGAGAGGATACTGCCTCTGCGTACGGCCTGGGTGTGTGCGACCTTTTCCCTGTCCACCTGAGTGGTCCTCAAACACAGAATCAGTCCTGATTCTGGCAAAGCCCGAGAAACTCCATCACCGAATTCTTAAAGTTTTAAGGAAGTTATACAGAAGTGCTTACAGAAGATTTTCATCCCTTCCCTTGACTTAATGATGTATATGCAAAATAAAACACGAAGTGAAAACACAAGAAAGTGAATCTTCCGTCCAGTCCTACCGACACACTTAAGTAAGGTTAGCACGACTGTGGTCACTTAACAGGAAGCGAAAGTTGTTGTTTGTCACTGAAATGACAGATATCTGCGTCTATTTATTTATTTATTTTGCTGGATTCATACTGTTTGGTCCAAGACTTCAGGTTCCCTGCTTGTTGGCATAAGGAAGCAAAGGAAAAAGAAGAAAAAAAAAACCCCAACTCTTACTGGCCACAGGGTTTCCACATGAACCACTACCACACTCACACACACACACAGAACTCAAACGGGCCATGCGCAGTATCACTAACCCAGACGGGTCGACACCTTCCCTCCAGTGCGTTCAACGTCCCTGCGTCACATGGACAACAAATGAAAAATTTTAAAGATTGCAACCCCTGGTCCCTGGGTCTCGGAGCACGTGTTCACCTGTGGCCTTCCCCCTTGGGACGGGGCGGCTAGGGGCTGTTTGGGTTTTCAGTTTATGGATACATGCAAGAAAACCTAGATACAAGATGCAAAAATTGCATTAAGATAAAGCCTACATTATTAACCAGATGCATGGAGCTAGAAATGCAACCTCAGTTAAGCCAAAACAGTAAATATCTGAGCAAACAAGCAGTAAAATTTGTTTCTACTTTGTAAAATGCAACAAAAATGAGGGTATATGAATGTTAATGGTGGAATATGAATGCTAAGGAGAGTAAATGAATGTTAATTAGGGTGTTTGAATGTTAACGAGGGTATATGATCCTTAAGGTGTGTATAAGAATGTTGGTAAAAAGGTGTGTCTTCCTCCACTAACACTGTTGATAACATTTGTTTATGTTTTATGGAAATATTAACCTAATTGAGAAATATATGTTATTTTTTTTTGCTTTTGACTCAATTGGAGTCTCCACAAATAATGCAGTGGACCGTCTGTGTGTGTGTGTGTGTGTGTGTGTGTGTGTGTGTGTGTGTACCTATGCATGCTTATGAGTGTGCACATATATATGTCTGTCTGCATTTTATTTTGTCATGACAGGAACAGCACAATTTCCAAATCCTAAAATGTTGAGACATTTTCCCCCCAAAAGATCGCACATCTTTACACACATTATAAATATCCCATTAGTCACTTTCAGTTATGGAAAAACATGCAAGCGTCACTGTTAACCACATGTGCTATTTTTGCCAGACATGTCCTCTTTTCAAATCATGCTGGATGTCATTTTATCTTGCATGTGTGTGTGTTTGCATGCACACACATGCATGTACACACACACATACATATGCATGTACACACACACATAGACACAATGGGGATTAATGAGTGTATCATAACAGCGTGACTGATTAGTACAGAATGCAGTCGGCCAGATTAATAGGCTGGGGCAGCAGACGCAAGGCCACAATGCGTTGTGTGTGTGTGTGTGTGTGTGTGTGTGTTTGCACTTGGTTCATGTTAGTGGAAGCTTTGTAGGATTGACATCTGTTGCATCCTTCCATGTTGATTTAGAATCTTAAACACAACCATCAACTTACAAATCTAGCATACATATACGCATACACACACTCATTCTGAAGGCAGCGTTAACATAATAATGAGTCATTAACACAAGACAGTTCATTTATCCATAAACTAGAAGTTAAGCCACTGACCACAGTCAGTGAGGTCCGCTGTAGGACACTACGTTCAATCAAGGAGTTAATTGGGTATTGTCTGTGATACGCAGCTGTAGGAATTTTACTGTGGGTTGTTACAGCTCAAATATTCCCTTTAACACAAACCAGCATGTGCAGATTGGCACTGATCAAGTCCTGTGGGGTTGTAATCGGTCACAGTGTCTCAAGCACGCCACGTTTTCACTTATGGGTGCTGCAGACGGCGGAGAACGATGCTGACCGGGTGGTTGACAAGGTTACGGCCCGAGCGGTTGACAAGGTTACGGCCTGAGTGGTTGACAAGGTTACGGCCCGAGTGGAGTTCAGTGACACGGCCTGTCTGGGTACCATGGAGACCAGGGATAACACACGGACCATGAGCTGCCGGGATGAGTTTGGGTTTTCTCAGCAAGACAGCAGCAACTATGTATTCCCAAAACATACAGATGCTGCCTGGCGTTGAGAAATCCCTGAAATTCTGGCTAAGTCTTGCGGTTCTGATCAGCTGTTGCCCAACACGCCAGCGCCGGGCGAGGGAACTGAAAGCCTGATGGCCTTCGCTTCTTGATTACAGACGATTCTTCTAACTCTGAACATCGTCTTACGCCAGCGCTTCTTACTGACACAAAGGCAAATAAATATCCGTGTCCCATGCTCAGACGATGAATTGAGATTTCATGTGTCTAGAAGGTTTTCCATAAACATGTCGGTGTTTCCAGGTAATTGCTTTCAGATGTTTGCTGAATTGGCTCGGGCACTGACGTGTTTTCAGCTAGTCCGGTGAACAGCTGATCGTTATGGTATGTTGGCTAGACTGAATACCCTAAAACGACCCTGGACAGGCTGAACTCTTCCCAGAAGGTTTAGAGGATACAGGATATGTCGTGTGTTCGTAATATCATATGCTGCATGTTCACTACAAAGGCATTTGTTCAGCAGCTCACGGGCGACAATAAACTCGTGTGTGTGGCACAGTGCAATCGCACCAGATGTAGTCTACATTTTGTAGTGAGGACCAGTGACAGGTGTTTGAATAATGGCACTGATTTTGTTGGATTTAAAATTAGACATTGAGATGTAAACAGCGGAAGCTCATCTTTAATTTAAAAGTATTTATACCTATATAACTATATAAGGTTTGTATATACAGTAAGTGTCATGTTTGATTGATTGATTGGTTGATTGATTGATTGATTGATTGACTGATTGACTACTTGATTGCACATGTTTTCCATCCAGTGCTTGGCTCACGTCTCTCTCCTCTCCTCTCTCCTCCATAACTACTTTACCAGTATGCTTTGACTCACTGGCCTTTTGCAAACCACTTCCCAAAGAGCTCTGAGAATCCAACTACAATTTATACTGAAGTCATACTGGTCATTCATATTGGTCACAGTGAATTCATACTGGGCATACTGAATTCAATTTGGTCATAGGCTACTGAATTCACACTGGTCATACTGAACTCATGTTTGATCGTATTGAATTCACACTGGTCATACTGAACTCATGTTTGATCAAACTGAATTCACACTGGTCATACTGAACTCATATTTGATCAAACTGAATTCACACTGGTCATACTGAACTCATGTTTGATCAAACTGAATTCACACTGGTCATACTGAACTCATATTTGATCAAACTGAATTCACACTGGTCATACTGAACTCATGTTTGATCAAACTGAATTCACACTGGTCATACTGAACTCATGTTTGATCAAACTGAATTCACACTGGTCATACTGAACTCATGTTTGATCAAACTGAATTCACACTGGTCATACTGAACTCATGTTTGATCAAACTGAATTCACACTGGTCATACTGAATTCATGTTTGATCATACTGAATTCACACTGGTCATACTGAATTCATGTTTGATCATACTGAATTCACACTGGTCACACTGAATTCATGTTTGAACATACTGAATTCACACTGGTCATACTGAATTCATGTTGGTCAAACTGACTTCATATCGAATTCATACTTCAAAATGCTTTACGGCGCTGCCGTTGGGGAGGTCCACCGTCAGTGAAGACCACTCAGCCCCACAGTTGCCAGCTTCCTTGGCTGTTTTGAAAGAGCTCGTACGCTTTCCATCTTGACCAGTTCCCTTTTCTCTACTTTTCTCTTTCACCCAGTTGTCATTCACTTTAAAAGCTGTCTGATGCAAGCTTTCATCTAATCTGTCCACAGGTCTCAGAAGCCTTCAGCCGTATGTGCCAATTTGTGGCCTGTGTGTGCGTTCAGTTTTTTTTCCTGTTGTGGTTGTCTTTCACACATCTACGGCTGCATCCTGAGTGCTGTGTTTGATTGGTTTCCCTGGTTGAATACGGGATTGTCCTCATGACTTATGACATTCTAGTGTTCCCCGAATAATTGTTACAGGTTACTGCTCGTCTGTTCTTGCGTCTTTAATTATGTGAAAAAGTGAAAAAGTTTATAAAACCCATTTTCGACTCAAGATTACTCATGATGAACAGACCTCTGGTGCACAGACAGATGCTACAACGATACACAGCTGGCCAAAAACACCCACTGATTGAATTATGTGTTGTCCATAAAAATGGAAATAAATATAACACAGTCTGGGACGGAAGTTGGCCGCCTGCACCTACAGCCTATAGTCTACGTCAAATCAAGTGTACTGGACTACGCAAGCAAAGCAACCACTGTGTCCCTGCCAACTAATATGTTATTCTTAATATCTGCATCATTCCAATTCCACATGAAATGCTTTCACAACAGGCATCTGTTTCGTGGCGTCAGCACAGGGAGCAGGAATTACAGAGCTGCCATTTAAAAGCGCACGTGGAACTCTTGTGTGTCAACTGCATGGATTTCACATGTCAAGTGCTGTCACCACACTGTGCTGGTTTTGCTGACCTAATTTAATCGAATGCTCTCATCGTCAGTTCTGATTCTGGACTGCAGTTCCCACGGCACCTCCGTCATGTCAGGGTTGTGACCTTTCTTCCTCTGAATCTTCACACCAAGTCGGTCACTTCATTCAATTATTGAGCTCTGACAGCTCAATACCTTCACATTAAAAGCTTTTTGCTAACATTTATTGTCATATCTATATAATACTAGAGCAAACACAGAACTCATTATGTGTGCTGTGGATTTAAAGACTGTGTGAGGCTTGCTAATCTATAAGTCGATTAACTGTCGTACCGTTATGTGAGCATATAGTGACTGTGTGTGTGTGTGTGTGTGTGTGCACATGTAATCCGCTGGAAATATGAGTAACAGACTGTGTGCATAATCCGTCGCATATTATCAGATAAGAAAGATGCATTTGTCTAGCAGGATTTATACAGTGTGCCAGTCTGGCAGATTGAATCCTCAGAGAACCTTCCAGAATGATGCCAGGTGTCTCACATGAGCCTCCTCGGGCTGTAATTCTCTTTTCATTTCTTCTTTCTTCTTTTTTTTATTGTATGTCTGTTTGGAAATATTTGTTGCATCCAAATGAAAATCAAAGTTCCAGTTACAATCGACCAACCGTGTGTCGTTGATGACACGGTAAAACGTTTAAACACGAATGTGCGTAATTATGTAAAATACATACGAAGTGTTGAAATTTTGCGGATGGCTCGTTCTGTGTGAAAAGGGAAGTTATGTAGTGCCTACATTTTTCTTTTGATTCTGAATAATTTTATGAAGATAGGTAGGCCTACAGTCTTTCTTATGCATCACCCAGAAACAAAACAACTACACGCAGAGTAGGTCCTGCTTCAGAAACGAGAAAATCTCAGAATGTATTGTTTATTTTTAGAATGTAGAAGCCACGTTGGGGTTGTTGTATTTCTTCCGATGCATCAGCAGTGCTTGTCTTTAAATGTAAAGATTTTCCGGTGCGTCTAATGTAGGCCTACTCAGTTCCCCAGGATGCTTTCTAAAATGCAGAGTCCTAAAATCTCTCAGAACTAGATATAATCTTCTCATCAGGAACATGGTCCTTCACGCTTCATCTGAAGTGGCTCAGATGTTGAGCTAATGTGCATAGGCCTATACTTGAATGAGACATCGTTTGACCCTCTATAAACCTGCTTTGATTAGAATCGTTAAATCATCAGGAAACAGCTAAGCGTTAACATTGAACGTAGTCAGTGTATCATGTTCACATGAAAATTCCGGTAAACCAGTTTTTGTCTAGCAACAATAATTTGGGATTTGCATTTATTGTGTTTTCAGTGTAAACACTGGTGTCAGAAAATCTAATTTGGCATATCGAGACATCTTTAAGGCACTTGCATTCTAAAGCATCTAGGGCAGAACGGAAAATCTATTTCATATCAAAACAGTAGAAAATATGCCTTTATTTAATTGCAGGAGTTGCAAAGGAAATTTATTTACAGAGTTAGCAACTAACAAAGTGTGAAACTAACTTTGTTTCTTTATTGTTCTCTCATGAAAGACATCAGTTTATCAATTATGTTTAAAAAACAATAATATCAACTGTTCCATCTGATCTATCACATGCTTATTTATGGATTTGCTATTTATATGTAGAAAAGAGTGAACTACAACCACAAAATTGGTTACATTGTTTCTAAATGATTCTATATGATTCTATATATAGGCTATATATTTTTCTCCAAGCTGTTCTGCGCTCCTTTTGCTGAGCTGTGGGTGTGGCTTCAAGCCTTGGGGCCCAGCCGCGTTACTGGCAATGACGGAGACCATGATGTAATACTACAGTCATTCATATTGAATATAGAATACAATATAAATAAGACTTCTTATATAACTTCTAACCAAAAGAATAACTCCAGACTGAAGTAGATTTCCTATATGTGTTTAAGTAACTTTATTGTCCATTATCGGGTCAGGATATGGACGTTAGCGGGTCAGTGCGGGCTTTAGAGAGTAATGTGAGAGGACTACGGACAACACTGGTCTTCCATTCACTCACCAGCCCTGTTTTCCTGTGTTATGTTTTTCGGGCCTTGTCCAGTTCCATGAGTTACATGAGTTCCATGAGTTGAAAAAGACACTTCGCAGAAATCCCGCATAGTTTTTGTTATGGTGGGCCCCTTCCTGTTGGCGTTAACTGGTTCAAAGCGCTGGTTCCGTTTGTCATCGCTTGCAACATGCACAGTGGTCTGCAGATACAGAGCACACTGGAGTCTCGACGTCGAAGGTGATGGAAACAAATGGCGTATCCACATACGAACGCTTTTATCTGCCTCGTATTTTTGCTGTGTGGTGCATGCGCGATGCCCATAGACCTTGTCTTGCACACTCTGTATTTTTAGCATTTGGCAGACACAGAGGTGCTTAGATATTTATTAGCATGACGTGTGTGTGCTTCCTGGGAGTTGAACCCATGACCTTAGCGTTGCTAGCACCAAGCTCGACCTGTTTGACTGGGTGAATTACAGGAGTGCACAATGGCTGAAACGGCTGAAGGCTGTCGGGGAACCAACGTCTAACGTCGGATCTGACACTCTGCACAGACGATTACCTTCACAGGTGTTCCAGGATTGGGCAATGACTTGTTTTCCCTTAAATCTACTCTGTCAGATTACTCCCACAAACACTGCAGCCACGCAATACCAGCAGGCCCTATGGCGTCGCTAAAGATGAGGGTACTGTCTACTGACTACTGACAGTCTACTGGCTACTGACTACTGACAGTCTACTGGCTACTCACATGGATGACATACAGTCCTGAATCATGCCCAACACATAACAGGGGTAAAATAAAACATTGCCATAAACAAATCCTCAACTCAAGACTGAGCTATTGGCTTAATTCTATAGTTAGTTCATTATGAGTAATTATAATTCATTAATTAGTTGATTCTTACTAATCACCATTTTACTGATCACTGAACATTTATATTGGTGTTAAATACTCTACATATGAGTTGTGTTTAGTCATGGTGTGAGTGAACTCTTACTAATTATTGAGAATTCGTATTGGTGTAAATCTATCACATGGCAAAATAGAATCATCAATAATGTATAACTCGCTGGTATTTATTAATGGTTTCCTGTGTTCCTGTCTGAGAACGTACCCTAGTGTCTGAGAACGTACCCTAGTGCCTTTCCCAAAAGAACATTTCCTGTTGCACAAAAGTCTCACCATGTCTCACCATGTCTTAACAGGTCAAAAGTGGTCTGTAGCCACACTTGCAACAGCTGTGTGTGGTTCTGTGCCATGATTCATTCAGGAGAGCCATCGCTCGGCCTGATCGTCTCAGCTGCAGCCCTCCTGTCTCACCCTCTTCTCCTCTCATCTCACCCTCTTCTCCTTTCATCTCACCCTTTTGTCCTCCCATCAACAACGTTTACTGTCATAGCACCCATTTCTCCTCAGATCTCACTCTCATCATCTTCCATCTCTCAAAATGTTCTCCTTTCATCTCACCCTCTTCTTCCCTCATGTCACCTTTTTCTCCTCCCATCTCAACCTTTTCTCCTTCCATCTCATCTTAAACTCTCGTCTCACCTTCCTGTCCTTTCTCGGCTTCTTTCCATTCACACTCTTCGTGCTTTGCATGGAACGAGCCTTATTGGAAAGCAAGGAGCAAATGACAAGCAACTATAGGGTTACTCTCCTGGTCCCGGTCCAGTCTGAATTTCCTTTATTGGGGCGCTGACTCTAATTAAGCGCTGGCCGGTTCTAATGACTCCCAGAGAAATGAGATGAAAGCTTACACTGTTGGGCTCTGGGTTTACGAGTCGTGCTCTCGTGGTGCATGCCAACTCCAGGGCGTGACCACGGCTCTCCACGCTCCACCCTGGGATGGTGGTGAACTCTGCCTGGTGGGAAGCAGTTAGCAGAAATGCAAAGTGCACTGTGAAATTCTCAATGAATTCCTCCAGTGATAAATGAAGCCCAACTGAGATTATGCAAGATCACTTGTAAAACTGGACTGTCGAGGAATTCATTTACTACCCCAGATTATTTACAGTGGGCCCCCTACCTGCTAACTTTTACCATTTATTAGCAGTGTTAGCATTCCTCACGCTGCTCCTGGTTATTAGCTATCTGTGGGCAGTTGTTTCTTTGAAGGACCCAGGGCATGAGTGATCTCTGGACCGGATGCTGTTTGTCACATCAGCAGTTTGTTTGTGAAACATGGGCATCACAGGAGTGCATTTGCGTGACCTTTGCCCTCTGGTTGTAGCAGAGCAGGCTAGCGGACTGAGGCCAGAACGCTGGCTCCCGCTCCCAGAAGCTCACGCGGCGGTCACGTCCCGCGGCGGTCACGTGCCTGCGTATCGTTTACATCTAACGATGTCTGAATCGCTCCGTCGTCAACAGAGGCCTTTGAGAAAACGGCAAAATGAACGAGAGAAGGAAGGTACAAAATGTGCAAAGCACGAGCATGTGTGCGTGAGAGGGAGAAGAAGTAGAGAGAAGAAGGTTTTATTTATTTTTTGTTACTTGAGACAACAGACATAGTCTGCTAAGCCCGAGCTAGCGTTCTTCTGGATCAAGCTCACTTGTCTGGGAGGAGTGGGTGTGTAAGTGCCTGATTGTGTACTCTCTTGGGTGGGAGTTTGCTCTGTAGGTAAATGTTTGGGAAGTTCCCCTGGCCCCTGCCGCAGAGAGACGCCTGATAAAAGTATTTACACAGGACCCGCTTGTGCAACACAGCTCTATTATCCCAGAAAACCAGAGCCAGAGCATCAATAACACACAAATGCACAAATATGATTTGTGACGTGGCCACCAGTATTGTTTACAAGGTAACCTGGTTCATAACAGTTGGTGTAAAAGTGTGTGTGTGTGTGTGTGTGTGTCGGGCAGCTTGGCAACGCAACAGGAGAATGACAGACTGGCGTTAAGGAAGCCGGCGTGGAACCGATACATATTTCTTACAAATTTCTCACTGTCTTTCAAACAGTGAATACTTGAGGAAGACAAGTGCACTAATTAGATTTTCCAGTGTCCCGTTTCAAGCTGTTTTTAGCCACCGTAGCAGTGATCTAAAGAGCATTGAGGAACTCACTAATACACTAATAGGTCCTGTTTGGCAGTCAGCCGTGGTTCTCCATTCTTCCTTCTCCTCTCTCCTCTCCTCCCTTCTCCTCTCTCCTCTCCTCCCCTCTCCTCTCTTCCCTCCTCTCTGTACTCCTTCCACTCCCTCCGTTCTGGGTGTGGGCCAGAGGCTCTGGGCCTGTGAGTAAAGACTGGCTGTCAGACTGCTGCTTAGTCACCTCTGAGCCACCCCCCCCCCCCCCCCCACACACACACACACACACACACACACACACATGGTCAACCCCCTCAGCGGTGAAAGATTTTTAAAAGGGGAAGTGGTTTCTTCCTCTCCGCGACCCTCTCCTTCTCCTTTCCCTGTTGCCCGTGCTCTGAGAAACGGCGACCGCCGTGCCAGAAGCCCCTCTTATACGTTCTGAGTGTGTGTGTGTGTGTGTGTGTGTGTGGGGGGGGGGGAGAAGGGGGGGAGAAGGGGGGGGGCATACGGATCAAAGGGTGCGTGTGTAACGCGAGAGAGAGAGGAAACACTGGGGCCAGCCAGCTCCGAGCCACACGCCCTCAATGCTGGCCTTTATGGTGGTGCACGAGAGTGGGGGGGTCAGACTTCAAAGTGGCACGACTCTTCACTGAAATCAGTCTTCACTGAGTCATTGCGAAAGGACAGGACATTGGGGGTGGGGGGGTCTTGATTTCTCATGAGATACAGAAGGTGCTGTCACAAAGATACCATTTAGTGTCTGGGTTGGGAATGGGTTTGGTTGCGTGTTTGGAAGTGCTGCCCCTGTGTGTTTGGGTGCGTCGCCCGTGTGTGTTTGAGGCTATGGCCGAGACCCAGGTGTGTGTGCCTGCGTGTGGGAGTGCTGTAGAAGAGGGAGGGAAGTGTGTGTCTGTTTGGGGGCAAGTGTGTTTGGGTAAGTTGTAGCGCATGGTAGAATGTGCGAACGAATGTGGGGTAAAGGGAAGAGTGTCAAACAAGGGAGAGGGTGTGTGTGTGTGTGTGTGTGTGAGAGAGAGAGAGAGAGAGAGAGAGAGGAAGAGACAGACAGACACAAAGACAGAGACAGAGAGAGAGCAGTGTTAATGGAAACCCCCCAGATTACCCGCCCTCGACAGGACATTCAGCAACAATGACAAAGAAAATTGGATTGTTCTTAATCGCTATGGAAACACGTGGGCGGAAATTAATGTGGGAAAATCATTTTCTACTGAAGCACTTAAGTGTTTAGAACTGGGGCTCGTCTGCTCCGCCCGCTCCACCTCCGGGGGTCTGAGCGGCGCGCCACGGCCCCGCGCCCCACCACACCCACCCGCCGTGCTCACTCAGACACTCTGCCGACGCCACGCGGGGGGATCAGCGGCCCGTGGCCTTGGACGGCAAGGCTTTTTTTGGGGGGGGGGGGGATAGGTTATTCTAAGGGGTCAGCGCTGTGATCTCACGCGGCCAGTAACGACCGGCCCCAGGTGTGGGGGCTCCGGCCCCTGTTTGGACAGGGGGTCGAGGCAGGCGGGCCGGAAAATGCCAGGAATCCAAAACGGAGGGAGGCCCCCGTGACGCGGGCCGACCCCCCGAGCGGCTCCTGTCACAGTCAGCTGCTGCCGGAGGCGTGACGGGGGTGTTTAGGGAGGTGGAGGTGGTGGTGGTGGTGCTCAACTGCCTTGGTGGGCCTGAGTAACACCTCATCTAGTGGGTGTTCTGTCGTTAGCACCTCAGAGTCACGAGCCATAACGTTCTATAATGTTAGCTTGTTTTTTTTTCCCAGATAAGGTTTCGTTTTCTGGCGTTACCTGAAAACCGTTACCGGAGATATCTCTAGAAATCTCTAGGCGACGCTTCAGAGAGGACGTGCAGAGCGTGCGTAGTAACATGAACCTGGAAAATGATATTATTTATTGGGCATCAGTGAAATGGTGTCAAGTGAGAGTGCGAAAACCCTCCAACATGTCAGCCCACATTTCCTGTTCATATTCACGTCGTCACGGGGTCGCCGTCTGCAGGCTGTTACATGTGCATTACGATACATGAGAGTGGAAATTGTGTGTGTGTGTGTGTGTGTGTGTGTGTGAGTGTCAATTCCATGGAATCAGATGACATACACACCTCACCTGTCGTCTATACATGGGTGTGTGTCTGTGTAATTAGCACTCACTGTCTTTGGGACGGCAATGCAGTGTGTAGAACCGGTGTGCCACGGGGCGATCCCAGCCTCTGGGGATTGGGGCACACCAGGCTGGGGTGCCACACCATGCCATGTCCAGGAGGGCGGCGCTGTGCTGTGTCCAGGGGGGTGGAGTTTTGCCCCCAGCATGCTTTGCGCTCCACTCAGAATCCAGCTTTAATGAGTTCAGTTCCACAACAGATCTCTCGGAGTTAACATCTGAAATAATGCACGCGGACTCCAAAGTCAGTTATGCTCCTCACAGAAGAATCAGAACGGTTGCAGGTCAAAATGAATGCATTGCAAACAAAAATCAATTTATTTGATTATCCAAGTATGTCAACAAACTGCTGATAAGACTGTTTGTTTTGTTTTGCGTATTCCAGTTTTTTTCATTTTCACTGACCTACCTTTGATCTTGGGATTCAATTGTCGGTCCCAGAACCATGAATCCTGCTACAGCTGTGTGGTCTTTAACCCTCAGTGTTAACCAAACGGACAGTGCCCTGACCACCTCTTTCACACACACACACACACACACACACACACACACACACACACACACACACACACACACACACACACACACGCGCACACACACACACACACACACACACACACACACACACACACACACACACACACACACACACACACACACACACCCAGTACCTGTATAACACTTAAATGAATACACTAATTCCTCCTTCACTAATGTCACATGACCATGACATCACAATAGCCTCCTCACAATTCTTTGCCCCTCCCCCTTGGACGCAGTGTCAGACTCCAGGTCAGGTTCCCTGTGTGTCCGGGCGCCGGTACCAGCGGAGTCGCTCCGGTGCGTGGCGCTCTGCAGCCCACGACACTGTTTACCCGGCCCGGCCCGGCGCTCGTAAATAAGGGCGCCTGACAGGTCGAGATGAAAGCCAGGGTCTGTCAGCCACTCCCTGGCTCTCTCTTATTAAGAGGTTTTAACGTGTAAACAGCCCCAAGAGGTGAACCTGTAAAACACGAGGGCTGAGGCCTTGCCTTCTTTGGCTTTCTCTCCGCTGCTCCCCCTCCCTCTCTCCTTCTCTTTTTCTCTCTCCCTTTCTCTCTCTTCTCTCTCTCAGTATGTTGTAATGTTTGCTTTCGAGGACTCTGAGGTGGGTGCATC
>NW_027507591.1:0-2500 GCF_052324685.1 Brachyhypopomus gauderio
GGCGAGGCCGGCGCCCAGGCCAGCGCCCATTTCAGGTTTATCGCTTCTCGGCCTTTTGGCTAAGATCAAGTGTAGTATCTGTTCTTATCAGTTTAATATCTGATACGTCCTCTATAGAGGACTTCATATTAAATGGATTTTTAGAACAGGGAGGCGAAACAGGGGCTTGCCCCGTTCGCCCCACGCATCGACCTGGTATTGCAGTACCTCCAGGAACGGTGCACCTTCCTAAACGTGTGGAAAAGAAAGAGTTTGTTGCTGGTTGTATGGTATGATCAGCCTGTTTATTTTAATGAATTTGTAATATGTGTGTGTGTGTGTGTGTGTGTGTGTGTGTG
The DNA here is from genome assembly GCF_052324685.1 of Brachyhypopomus gauderio. Classification (NCBI taxonomy): domain Eukaryota; kingdom Metazoa; phylum Chordata; class Actinopteri; order Gymnotiformes; family Hypopomidae; genus Brachyhypopomus; species Brachyhypopomus gauderio. The sequence continues at coordinate 339 of NW_027507591.1, forward strand.
TGTGTGTGTGTGTGTGTGTGTGTGTGTGTGTGTATGTATATATATTATATATATATATATATATATATATATATATATATATATATATAATATTATAAAACTTTATTTTTACATTTGTTGGTTGATTTGTCTGTCTGTCTGTCTCTGTCTGTCTGTCTGTGTGAATAAATAAAACAAGCAGCCAAAAGCGCTCACTCCTTTAAAAAAAACCAGAATAAGTAAGAATGAAGGGGAGTGAGTGGTCTCTGTCTCTCTCACTGCCTTGTCAGCTGGTCACAAATGCAGTGCGAGGCGAGGCCACTCCCCTTTCGGCGGTTTGCAGTTTTCCCTCCGTTTTTGTTCTTTTTTTTTTTTTTTTTTTTTTTTTTTTTTTTGAGATTGTTACTGTTTTTTCCCTCCTCTCCTCTCTCTCTCTCTCCATTATAGCCTGCCAGCCCTGCTGCCTGCCTGCCTGCCTGCCTGCCTGATGTTGCCAACAAGCCACAGCCCCGCAGGCTCCTCCCTTGTTACCGCGAACAAACGAGCTAGGCTTTAGGTTGGCGTAGCGGGACGCCTGAGCCTACATGGCTATAGCTCGGGTTTCTCTTCATTCACGCACAAATCTTTCGCCTTTTACTAAAGATTTCCGTGGAGGGGAACGTCAAAGAGTCAAATTGATTTTTTGGAGCGCTCTGCCTCCGGGCAGGGCCGCAACAATCTGTACAATGAGAATGTGTATAAACGTAGGGGTGGGCGTGGCACGAAGGGAAGGGTGAGCGTACGTACGGCTGGAAGGAAGGAAGGGCGCTGTCTCCGCGGAGGGGAGGCCTGTGCGGCGAGGCCGGCGCCCAGGCCAGCGCCATTTATCAGGTTATCGCTTCTCGGCCTTTTGGCTAAGATCAAGTGTAGTATCTGTTCTTATCAGTTTAATATCTGATACGTCCTCTATATGAGGACTTCATATTAAATGGATTTTTAGAACAGGAGGCGAAACAGGGGCTTGCCCCGTTCGCCCCACGCATCGACCTGGTATTGCAGTACCTCCAGGAACGGTGCACCTTCCTAAACGTGTGGAAAAGAAAGAGTTTGTTGCTGGTTGTATGGTATGATCAGCCTGTTTATTTTAATGAATTGTATATGTGTGTGTGTGTGTGTGTGTGTGTGTGTGTGTGTGTGTGTGTGTGTGTGTGTGTGTCGTGTGTGTATGTATATATATATATATATATATATATATATATATATATATATATATATATATAATATTATAAAACTTTATTTTTACATTTGTTGGTTGATTTGTCTGTCTGTCTGTCTCTGTCTGTCTGTCTGTGTGAATAAATAAAACAAAGCAGCCAAAAGCGCTCACTCCTTTAAAAAAACCAGAATAAGTAAGAATGAAGGGGAGTGAGTGGTCTCTGTCTCTCTCACTGCCTTGTCAGCTGGTCACAAATGCAGTGCGAGCGGAGGCCACTCCCCTTTCGGCGGTTGCAGTTTTCCCTCCGTTTTTGTTCTTTTTTTTTTTTTTTTTTTTTTTTTTTTTTTTGAGATTGTTACTGTTTTTTCCCCTCCTCTCTCTCTCTCTCTCTCCATTATAGCCTGCCAGCCCTGCCTGCCTGCCTGCCTGCCTGCCTGATGTTGCCAACAAGCCACAGCCCCGCAGGCTCCTCCCTTGTTCTACCGCGAACAAACGAGCTAGGCTTTAGGTTGGCGTAGCGGGACGCCTGAGCCTACATGGCTATAGCTCGGGTTTCTCTTCATTCACGCACAAATCTTTCGCCTTTTACTAAAGATTTCCGTGGAGGGGAACGTCAAAGGAGTCAAATTGATTTTTTGGAGCGCTCCTGCCTCCGGGCAGGGCCGCAACAATCTGTACAATGAGAATGTGTATAAACGTAGGGGTGGGCGTGGCACGAAGGGAAGGGTGAGCGTACGTACGGCTGGAAGGAAGGAAGGGCGCTGTCTCCGCGGAGGGGAGGCCTGTGCCGGCGAGGCCGGCGCCCAGGCCAGCGCCCATTTCAGGTTATCGCTTCTCGGCCTTTTGGCTAAGATCAAGTGTAGTATCTGTTCTTATCAGTTTAATATCTGATACGTCCTCTATATGAGGACTTCATATTAAATGGATTTTTAGAACAGGGAGGCGAAACAGGGGCTTGCCCCGTTCGCCCCACGCATCGACCTGGTAT
>NW_027507591.1:10000-17500 GCF_052324685.1 Brachyhypopomus gauderio
CTGCCTGCCTGCCTGCCTGATGTTGCCAACAAGCCACAGCCCCGCAGGCTCCTCCCTTGTTACCGCGAACAAACGAGCTAGGCTTTAGGTTGGCGTAGCGGGACGCCTGAGCCTACATGGCTATAGCTCGGGTTTCTCTTCATTCACGCACAAATCTTTCGCCTTTTACTAAAGATTTCCGTGGAGGGGAACGTCAAAGAGTCAAATTGATTTTTTGGAGCGCTCTGCCTCCGGGCAGGGCCGCAACAATCTGTACAATGAGAATGTGTATAAACGTAGGGGTGGGCGTGGCACGAAGGGAAGGGTGAGCGTACGTACGGCTGGAAGGAAGGAAGGGCGCTGTCTCCGCGGAGGGGAGGCCTGTGCCGGCGAGGCCGGCGCCCAGGCCAGCGCCCATTTCAGGTTATCGCTTCTCGGCCTTTTGGCTAAGATCAAGTGTAGTATCTGTTCTTATCAGTTTAATATCTGATACGTCCTCTATATGAGGACTTCATATTAAATGGATTTTTAGAACAGGGAGGCGAAACAGGGGCTTGCCCCGTTCGCCCCACGCATCGACCTGGTATTGCAGTACCTCCAGGAACGGTGCACCTTCCTAAACGTGTGGAAAAAAAGAAAGAGTTTGTTGCTGGTTGTATGGTATGATCAGCCTGTTTATTTTAATGAATTTGTAATATGTGTGTGTGTGTGTGTGTGTGTGTGTGTGTGTGTGTGTGTGTGTGTGTGTGTGTGTGTGTGTATGTATATATATATATATATATATATATATATATATATATATATATATATATATAATATTATAAAACTTTATTTTTACATTTGTTGGTTGATTTGTCTGTCTGTCTGTCTCTGTCTGTCTGTCTGTGTGAATAAATAAAACAAAGCAGCCAAAAGCGCTCACTCCTTTAAAAAAAACCAGAATAAGTAAGAATGAAGGGGAGTGAGTGGTCTCTGTCTCTCTCACTGCCTTGTCAGCTGGTCACAAATGCAGTGCGAGCGGAGGCCACTCCCCTTTCGGCGGTTTGCAGTTTTCCCTCCGTTTTTGTTCTTTTTTTTTTTTTTTTTTTTTTTTTTTTTTTTTGAGATTGTTACTGTTTTTTCCCCTCCTCTCTCTCTCTCTCTCTCCATTATAGCCTGCCAGCCCTGCCTGCCTGCCTGCCTGCCTGCCTGCCTGATGTTGCCAACAAGCCACAGCCCCGCAGGCTCCTCCCTTGTTACCGCGAACAAACGAGCTAGGCTTTAGGTTGGCGTAGCGGGACGCCTGAGCCTACATGGCTATAGCTCGGGTTTCTCTTCATTCACGCACAAATCTTTCGCCTTTTACTAAAGATTTCCGTGGAGGGGAACGTCAAAGAGTCAAATTGATTTTTTGGAGCGCTCTGCCTCCGGGCAGGGCCGCAACAATCTGTACAATGAGAATGTGTATAAACGTAGGGGTGGGCGTGGCACGAAGGGAAGGGTGAGCGTACGTACGGCTGGAAGGAAGGAAGGGCGCTGTCTCCGCGGAGGGGAGGCCTGTGCCGGCGAGGCCGGCGCCCAGGCCAGCGCCCATTTCAGGTTATCGCTTCTCGGCCTTTTGGCTAAGATCAAGTGTAGTATCTGTTCTTATCAGTTTAATATCTGATACGTCCTCTATATGAGGACTTCATATTAAATGGATTTTTAGAACAGGGAGGCGAAACAGGGGCTTGCCCCGTTCGCCCCACGCATCGACCTGGTATTGCAGTACCTCCAGGAACGGTGCACCTTCCTAAACGTGTGGAAAAGAAAGAGTTTGTTGCTGGTTGTATGGTATGATCAGCCTGTTTATTTTAATGAATTTGTAATATGTGTGTGTGTGTGTGTGTGTGTGTGTGTGTGTGTGTGTGTGTGTGTGTGTGTGTGTGTGTGTGTATGTATATATATATATATATATATATATATATATATATATATATATATATATATAATATTATAAAACTTTATTTTTACATTTGTTGGTTGATTTGTCTGTCTGTCTGTCTCTGTCTGTCTGTCTGTGTGAATAAATAAAACAAAGCAGCCAAAAGCGCTCACTCCTTTAAAAAAAACCAGAATAAGTAAGAATGAAGGGGAGTGAGTGGTCTCTGTCTCTCTCACTGCCTTGTCAGCTGGTCACAAATGCAGTGCGAGCGGAGGCCACTCCCCTTTCGGCGGTTTGCAGTTTTCCCTCCGTTTTTGTTCTTTTTTTTTTTTTTTTTTTTTTTTTTTTGAGATTGTTACTGTTTTTTCCCCTCCTCTCTCTCTCTCTCTCTCCATTATAGCCTGCCAGCCCTGCCTGCCTGCCTGCCTGCCTGCCTGCCTGATGTTGCCAACAAGCCACAGCCCCGCAGGCTCCTCCCTTGTTACCGCGAACAAACGAGCTAGGCTTTAGGTTGGCGTAGCGGGACGCCTGAGCCTACATGGCTATAGCTCGGGTTTCTCTTCATTCACGCACAAATCTTTCGCCTTTTACTAAAGATTTCCGTGGAGGGGAACGTCAAAGAGTCAAATTGATTTTTTGGAGCGCTCTGCCTCCGGGCAGGGCCGCAACAATCTGTACAATGAGAATGTGTATAAACGTAGGGGTGGGCGTGGCACGAAGGGAAGGGTGAGCGTACGTACGGCTGGAAGGAAGGAAGGGCGCTGTCTCCGCGGAGGGGAGGCCTGTGCCGGCGAGGCCGGCGCCCAGGCCAGCGCCCATTTCAGGTTATCGCTTCTCGGCCTTTTGGCTAAGATCAAGTGTAGTATCTGTTCTTATCAGTTTAATATCTGATACGTCCTCTATATGAGGACTTCATATTAAATGGATTTTTAGAACAGGGAGGCGAAACAGGGGCTTGCCCCGTTCGCCCCACGCATCGACCTGGTATTGCAGTACCTCCAGGAACGGTGCACCTTCCTAAACGTGTGGAAAAGAAAGAGTTTGTTGCTGGTTGTATGGTATGATCAGCCTGTTTATTTTAATGAATTTGTAATATGTGTGTGTGTGTGTGTGTGTGTGTGTGTGTGTGTGTGTGTGTGTGTGTGTGTGTGTGTGTGTGTGTGTATGTATATATATATATATATATATATATATATATATATATATATAATATTATAAAACTTTATTTTTACATTTGTTGGTTGATTTGTCTGTCTGTCTGTCTCTGTCTGTCTGTCTGTGTGAATAAATAAAACAAAGCAGCCAAAAGCGCTCACTCCTTTAAAAAAAACCAGAATAAGTAAGAATGAAGGGGAGTGAGTGGTCTCTGTCTCTCTCACTGCCTTGTCAGCTGGTCACAAATGCAGTGCGAGCGGAGGCCACTCCCCTTTCGGCGGTTTGCAGTTTTCCCTCCGTTTTTGTTCTTTTTTTTTTTTTTTTTTTTTTTTTTTTTTTTGAGATTGTTACTGTTTTTTCCCCTCCTCTCTCTCTCTCTCTCTCCATTATAGCCTGCCAGCCCTGCCTGCCTGCCTGCCTGCCTGCCTGCCTGATGTTGCCAACAAGCCACAGCCCCGCAGGCTCCTCCCTTGTTACCGCGAACAAACGAGCTAGGCTTTAGGTTGGCGTAGCGGGACGCCTGAGCCTACATGGCTATAGCTCGGGTTTCTCTTCATTCACGCACAAATCTTTCGCCTTTTACTAAAGATTTCCGTGGAGGGGAACGTCAAAGAGTCAAATTGATTTTTTGGAGCGCTCTGCCTCCGGGCAGGGCCGCAACAATCTGTACAATGAGAATGTGTATAAACGTAGGGGTGGGCGTGGCACGAAGGGAAGGGTGAGCGTACGTACGGCTGGAAGGAAGGAAGGGCGCTGTCTCCGCGGAGGGGAGGCCTGTGCCGGCGAGGCCGGCGCCCAGGCCAGCGCCCATTTCAGGTTATCGCTTCTCGGCCTTTTGGCTAAGATCAAGTGTAGTATCTGTTCTTATCAGTTTAATATCTGATACGTCCTCTATATGAGGACTTCATATTAAATGGATTTTTAGAACAGGGAGGCGAAACAGGGGCTTGCCCCGTTCGCCCCACGCATCGACCTGGTATTGCAGTACCTCCAGGAACGGTGCACCTTCCTAAACGTGTGGAAAAGAAAGAGTTTGTTGCTGGTTGTATGGTATGATCAGCCTGTTTATTTTAATGAATTTGTAATATGTGTGTGTGTGTGTGTGTGTGTGTGTGTGTGTGTGTGTGTGTGTGTGTGTGTGTGTGTGTGTGTATGTATATATATATATATATATATATATATATATATATATATATATATATATAATATTATAAAACTTTATTTTTACATTTGTTGGTTGATTTGTCTGTCTGTCTGTCTCTGTCTGTCTGTCTGTGTGAATAAATAAAACAAAGCAGCCAAAAGCGCTCACCTTTAAAAAAAACCAGAATAAGTAAGAATGAAGGGGAGTGAGTGGTCTCTGTCTCTCTCACTGCCTTGTCAGCTGGTCACAAATGCAGTGCGAGCGGAGGCCACTCCCCTTTCGGCGGTTTGCAGTTTTCCCTCCGTTTTTGTTCTTTTTTTTTTTTTTTTTTTTTTTTTTTTTTTTGAGATTGTTACTGTTTTTTCCCCTCCTCTCTCTCTCTCTCTCTCCATTATAGCCTGCCAGCCCTGCCTGCCTGCCTGCCTGCCTGCCTGCCTGATGTTGCCAACAAGCCACAGCCCCGCAGGCTCCTCCCTTGTTACCGCGAACAAACGAGCTAGGCTTTAGGTTGGCGTAGCGGGACGCCTGAGCCTACATGGCTATAGCTCGGGTTTCTCTTCATTCACGCACAAATCTTTCGCCTTTTACTAAAGATTTCCGTGGAGGGGAACGTCAAAGAGTCAAATTGATTTTTTGGAGCGCTCTGCCTCCGGGCAGGGCCGCAACAATCTGTACAATGAGAATGTGTATAAACGTAGGGGTGGGCGTGGCACGAAGGGAAGGGTGAGCGTACGTACGGCTGGAAGGAAGGAAGGGCGCTGTCTCCGCGGAGGGGAGGCCTGTGCCGGCGAGGCCGGCGCCCAGGCCAGCGCCCATTTCAGGTTATCGCTTCTCGGCCTTTTGGCTAAGATCAAGTGTAGTATCTGTTCTTATCAGTTTAATATCTGATACGTCCTCTATATGAGGACTTCATATTAAATGGATTTTTAGAACAGGGAGGCGAAACAGGGGCTTGCCCCGTTCGCCCCACGCATCGACCTGGTATTGCAGTACCTCCAGGAACGGTGCACCTTCCTAAACGTGTGGAAAAGAAAGAGTTTGTTGCTGGTTGTATGGTATGATCAGCCTGTTTATTTTAATGAATTTGTAATATGTGTGTGTGTGTGTGTGTGTGTGTGTGTGTGTGTGTGTGTGTGTGTGTGTGTGTGTGTGTGTGTATGTATATATATATATATATATATATATATATATATATATATATATATATATATAATATTATAAAACTTTATTTTTACATTTGTTGGTTGATTTGTCTGTCTGTCTGTCTCTGTCTGTCTGTCTGTGTGAATAAATAAAACAAAGCAGCCAAAAGCGCTCACTCCTTTAAAAAAAACCAGAATAAGTAAGAATGAAGGGGAGTGAGTGGTCTCTGTCTCTCTCACTGCCTTGTCAGCTGGTCACAAATGCAGTGCGAGCGGAGGCCACTCCCCTTTCGGCGGTTTGCAGTTTTCCCTCCGTTTTTGTTCTTTTTTTTTTTTTTTTTTTTTTTTTTTTTTTTGAGATTGTTACTGTTTTTTCCCCTCCTCTCTCTCTCTCTCTCTCCATTATAGCCTGCCAGCCCTGCCTGCCTGCCTGCCTGCCTGCCTGCCTGATGTTGCCAACAAGCCACAGCCCCGCAGGCTCCTCCCTTGTTACCGCGAACAAACGAGCTAGGCTTTAGGTTGGCGTAGCGGGACGCCTGAGCCTACATGGCTATAGCTCGGGTTTCTCTTCATTCACGCACAAATCTTTCGCCTTTTACTAAAGATTTCCGTGGAGGGGAACGTCAAAGAGTCAAATTGATTTTTTGGAGCGCTCTGCCTCCGGGCAGGGCCGCAACAATCTGTACAATGAGAATGTGTATAAACGTAGGGGTGGGCGTGGCACGAAGGGAAGGGTGAGCGTACGTACGGCTGGAAGGAAGGAAGGGCGCTGTCTCCGCGGAGGGGAGGCCTGTGCCGGCGAGGCCGGCGCCCAGGCCAGCGCCCATTTCAGGTTATCGCTTCTCGGCCTTTTGGCTAAGATCAAGTGTAGTATCTGTTCTTATCAGTTTAATATCTGATACGTCCTCTATATGAGGACTTCATATTAAATGGATTTTTAGAACAGGGAGGCGAAACAGGGGCTTGCCCCGTTCGCCCCACGCATCGACCTGGTATTGCAGTACCTCCAGGAACGGTGCACCTTCCTAAACGTGTGGAAAAGAAAGAGTTTGTTGCTGGTTGTATGGTATGATCAGCCTGTTTATTTTAATGAATTTGTAATATGTGTGTGTGTGTGTGTGTGTGTGTGTGTGTGTGTGTGTGTGTGTGTGTGTGTGTGTGTGTGTATGTATATATATATATATATATATATATATATATATATATATATATATATATATAATATTATAAAACTTTATTTTTACATTTGTTGGTTGATTTGTCTGTCTGTCTGTCTCTGTCTGTCTGTCTGTGTGAATAAATAAAACAAAGCAGCCAAAAGCGCTCACTCCTTTAAAAAAAACCAGAATAAGTAAGAATGAAGGGGAGTGAGTGGTCTCTGTCTCTCTCACTGCCTTGTCAGCTGGTCACAAATGCAGTGCGAGCGGAGGCCACTCCCCTTTCGGCGGTTTGCAGTTTTCCCTCCGTTTTTGTTCTTTTTTTTTTTTTTTTTTTTTTTGAGATTGTTACTGTTTTTTCCCCTCCTCTCTCTCTCTCTCTCTCCATTATAGCCTGCCAGCCCTGCCTGCCTGCCTGCCTGCCTGCCTGCCTGATGTTGCCAACAAGCCACAGCCCCGCAGGCTCCTCCCTTGTTACCGCGAACAAACGAGCTAGGCTTTAGGTTGGCGTAGCGGGACGCCTGAGCCTACATGGCTATAGCTCGGGTTTCTCTTCATTCACGCACAAATCTTTCGCCTTTTACTAAAGATTTCCGTGGAGGGGAACGTCAAAGAGTCAAATTGATTTTTTGGAGCGCTCTGCCTCCGGGCAGGGCCGCAACAATCTGTACAATGAGAATGTGTATAAACGTAGGGGTGGGCGTGGCACGAAGGGAAGGGTGAGCGTACGTACGGCTGGAAGGAAGGAAGGGCGCTGTCTCCGCGGAGGGGAGGCCTGTGCCGGCGAGGCCGGCGCCCAGGCCAGCGCCCATTTCAGGTTATCGCTTCTCGGCCTTTTGGCTAAGATCAAGTGTAGTATCTGTTCTTATCAGTTTAATATCTGATACGTCCTCTATATGAGGACTTCATATTAAATGGATTTTTAGAACAGGGAGGCGAAACAGGGGCTTGCCCCGTTCGCCCCACGCATCGACCTGGTATTGCAGTACCTCCAGGAACGGTGCACCTTCCTAAACGTGT
>NW_027507591.1:20000-31400 GCF_052324685.1 Brachyhypopomus gauderio
CATTTGTTGGTTGATTTGTCTGTCTGTCTGTCTCTGTCTGTCTGTCTGTGTGAATAAATAAAACAAAGCAGCCAAAAGCGCTCACTCCTTTAAAAAAAACCAGAATAAGTAAGAATGAAGGGGAGTGAGTGGTCTCTGTCTCTCTCACTGCCTTGTCAGCTGGTCACAAATGCAGTGCGAGCGGAGGCCACTCCCCTTTCGGCGGTTTGCAGTTTTCCCTCCGTTTTTGTTCTTTTTTTTTTTTTTTTTTTTTTTTTTTTTTTTGAGATTGTTACTGTTTTTTCCCCTCCTCTCTCTCTCTCTCTCTCCATTATAGCCTGCCAGCCCTGCCTGCCTGCCTGCCTGCCTGCCTGCCTGATGTTGCCAACAAGCCACAGCCCCGCAGGCTCCTCCCTTGTTACCGCGAACAAACGAGCTAGGCTTTAGGTTGGCGTAGCGGGACGCCTGAGCCTACATGGCTATAGCTCGGGTTTCTCTTCATTCACGCACAAATCTTTCGCCTTTTACTAAAGATTTCCGTGGAGGGGAACGTCAAAGAGTCAAATTGATTTTTTGGAGCGCTCTGCCTCCGGGCAGGGCCGCAACAATCTGTACAATGAGAATGTGTATAAACGTAGGGGTGGGCGTGGCACGAAGGGAAGGGTGAGCGTACGTACGGCTGGAAGGAAGGAAGGGCGCTGTCTCCGCGGAGGGGAGGCCTGTGCCGGCGAGGCCGGCGCCCAGGCCAGCGCCCATTTCAGGTTATCGCTTCTCGGCCTTTTGGCTAAGATCAAGTGTAGTATCTGTTCTTATCAGTTTAATATCTGATACGTCCTCTATATGAGGACTTCATATTAAATGGATTTTTAGAACAGGGAGGCGAAACAGGGGCTTGCCCCGTTCGCCCCACGCATCGACCTGGTATTGCAGTACCTCCAGGAACGGTGCACCTTCCTAAACGTGTGGAAAAGAAAGAGTTTGTTGCTGGTTGTATGGTATGATCAGCCTGTTTATTTTAATGAATTTGTAATATGTGTGTGTGTGTGTGTGTGTGTGTGTGTGTGTGTGTGTGTGTGTGTGTGTGTGTGTGTGTATGTATATATATATATATATATATATATATATATATATATATATATATATATATAATATTATAAAACTTTATTTTTACATTTGTTGGTTGATTTGTCTGTCTGTCTGTCTCTGTCTGTCTGTCTGTGTGAATAAATAAAACAAAGCAGCCAAAAGCGCTCACTCCTTTAAAAAAAACCAGAATAAGTAAGAATGAAGGGGAGTGAGTGGTCTCTGTCTCTCTCACTGCCTTGTCAGCTGGTCACAAATGCAGTGCGAGCGGAGGCCACTCCCCTTTCGGCGGTTTGCAGTTTTCCCTCCGTTTTTGTTCTTTTTTTTTTTTTTTTTTTTTTTTTTTTTTGAGATTGTTACTGTTTTTTTCCCCTCCTCTCTCTCTCTCTCTCTCCATTATAGCCTGCCAGCCCTGCCTGCCTGCCTGCCTGCCTGCCTGCCTGATGTTGCCAACAAGCCACAGCCCCGCAGGCTCCTCCCTTGTTACCGCGAACAAACGAGCTAGGCTTTAGGTTGGCGTAGCGGGACGCCTGAGCCTACATGGCTATAGCTCGGGTTTCTCTTCATTCACGCACAAATCTTTCGCCTTTTACTAAAGATTTCCGTGGAGGGGAACGTCAAAGAGTCAAATTGATTTTTTGGAGCGCTCTGCCTCCGGGCAGGGCCGCAACAATCTGTACAATGAGAATGTGTATAAACGTAGGGGTGGGCGTGGCACGAAGGGAAGGGTGAGCGTACGTACGGCTGGAAGGAAGGAAGGGCGCTGTCTCCGCGGAGGGGAGGCCTGTGCCGGCGAGGCCGGCGCCCAGGCCAGCGCCCATTTCAGGTTATCGCTTCTCGGCCTTTTGGCTAAGATCAAGTGTAGTATCTGTTCTTATCAGTTTAATATCTGATACGTCCTCTATATGAGGACTTCATATTAAATGGATTTTTAGAACAGGGAGGCGAAACAGGGGCTTGCCCCGTTCGCCCCACGCATCGACCTGGTATTGCAGTACCTCCAGGAACGGTGCACCTTCCTAAACGTGTGGAAAAGAAAGAGTTTGTTGCTGGTTGTATGGTATGATCAGCCTGTTTATTTTAATGAATTTGTAATATGTGTGTGTGTGTGTGTGTGTGTGTGTGTGTGTGTGTGTGTGTGTGTGTGTGTGTGTGTATGTATATATATATATATATATATATATATATATATATATATATATAATATTATAAAACTTTATTTTTACATTTGTTGGTTGATTTGTCTGTCTGTCTGTCTCTGTCTGTCTGTCTGTGTGAATAAATAAAACAAAGCAGCCAAAAGCGCTCACTCCTTTAAAAAAAACCAGAATAAGTAAGAATGAAGGGGAGTGAGTGGTCTCTGTCTCTCTCACTGCCTTGTCAGCTGGTCACAAATGCAGTGCGAGCGGAGGCCACTCCCCTTTCGGCGGTTTGCAGTTTTCCCTCCGTTTTTGTTCTTTTTTTTTTTTTTTTTTTTTTTTTTTTTTTTTGAGATTGTTACTGTTTTTTTCCCCTCCTCTCTCTCTCTCTCTCTCCATTATAGCCTGCCAGCCCTGCCTGCCTGCCTGCCTGCCTGCCTGCCTGATGTTGCCAACAAGCCACAGCCCCGCAGGCTCCTCCCTTGTTACCGCGAACAAACGAGCTAGGCTTTAGGTTGGCGTAGCGGGACGCCTGAGCCTACATGGCTATAGCTCGGGTTTCTCTTCATTCACGCACAAATCTTTCGCCTTTTACTAAAGATTTCCGTGGAGGGGAACGTCAAAGAGTCAAATTGATTTTTTGGAGCGCTCTGCCTCCGGGCAGGGCCGCAACAATCTGTACAATGAGAATGTGTATAAACGTAGGGGTGGGCGTGGCACGAAGGGAAGGGTGAGCGTACGTACGGCTGGAAGGAAGGAAGGGCGCTGTCTCCGCGGAGGGGAGGCCTGTGCCGGCGAGGCCGGCGCCCAGGCCAGCGCCCATTTCAGGTTATCGCTTCTCGGCCTTTTGGCTAAGATCAAGTGTAGTATCTGTTCTTATCAGTTTAATATCTGATACGTCCTCTATATGAGGACTTCATATTAAATGGATTTTTAGAACAGGGAGGCGAAACAGGGGCTTGCCCCGTTCGCCCCACGCATCGACCTGGTATTGCAGTACCTCCAGGAACGGTGCACCTTCCTAAACGTGTGGAAAAGAAAGAGTTTGTTGCTGGTTGTATGGTATGATCAGCCTGTTTATTTTAATGAATTTGTAATATGTGTGTGTGTGTGTGTGTGTGTGTGTGTGTGTGTGTGTGTGTGTGTGTGTGTGTGTGTGTATGTATATATATATATATATATATATATATATATATATATATATAATATTATAAAACTTTATTTTTACATTTGTTGGTTGATTTGTCTGTCTGTCTGTCTCTGTCTGTCTGTCTGTGTGAATAAATAAAACAAAGCAGCCAAAAGCGCTCACTCCTTTAAAAAAAACCAGAATAAGTAAGAATGAAGGGGAGTGAGTGGTCTCTGTCTCTCTCACTGCCTTGTCAGCTGGTCACAAATGCAGTGCGAGCGGAGGCCACTCCCCTTTCGGCGGTTTGCAGTTTTCCCTCCGTTTTTGTTCTTTTTTTTTTTTTTTTTTTTTTTTTTTTTTTTTTTGAGATTGTTACTGTTTTTTCCCCTCCTCTCTCTCTCTCTCTCTCCATTATAGCCTGCCAGCCCTGCCTGCCTGCCTGCCTGCCTGCCTGCCTGATGTTGCCAACAAGCCACAGCCCCGCAGGCTCCTCCCTTGTTACCGCGAACAAACGAGCTAGGCTTTAGGTTGGCGTAGCGGGACGCCTGAGCCTACATGGCTATAGCTCGGGTTTCTCTTCATTCACGCACAAATCTTTCGCCTTTTACTAAAGATTTCCGTGGAGGGGAACGTCAAAGAGTCAAATTGATTTTTTGGAGCGCTCTGCCTCCGGGCAGGGCCGCAACAATCTGTACAATGAGAATGTGTATAAACGTAGGGGTGGGCGTGGCACGAAGGGAAGGGTGAGCGTACGTACGGCTGGAAGGAAGGAAGGGCGCTGTCTCCGCGGAGGGGAGGCCTGTGCCGGCGAGGCCGGCGCCCAGGCCAGCGCCCATTTCAGGTTATCGCTTCTCGGCCTTTTGGCTAAGATCAAGTGTAGTATCTGTTCTTATCAGTTTAATATCTGATACGTCCTCTATATGAGGACTTCATATTAAATGGATTTTTAGAACAGGGAGGCGAAACAGGGGCTTGCCCCGTTCGCCCCACGCATCGACCTGGTATTGCAGTACCTCCAGGAACGGTGCACCTTCCTAAACGTGTGGAAAAGAAAGAGTTTGTTGCTGGTTGTATGGTATGATCAGCCTGTTTATTTTAATGAATTTGTAATATGTGTGTGTGTGTGTGTGTGTGTGTGTGTGTGTGTGTGTGTGTGTGTGTGTGTGTGTGTATGTATATATATATATATATATATATATATATATATATATATATATAATATTATAAAAACTTTATTTTTACATTTGTTGGTTGATTTGTCTGTCTGTCTGTCTCTGTCTGTCTGTCTGTGTGAATAAATAAAACAAAGCAGCCAAAAGCGCTCACTCCTTAAAAAAAACCAGAATAAGTAAGAATGAAGGGGAGTGAGTGGTCTCTGTCTCTCTCACTGCCTTGTCAGCTGGTCACAAATGCAGTGCGAGCGGAGGCCACTCCCCTTTCGGCGGTTTGCAGTTTTCCCTCCGTTTTTGTTCTTTTTTTTTTTTTTTTTTTTTTTTTTTTTTTTTGAGATTGTTACTGTTTTTTCCCCTCCTCTCTCTCTCTCTCTCTCCATTATAGCCTGCCAGCCCTGCCTGCCTGCCTGCCTGCCTGCCTGCCTGATGTTGCCAACAAGCCACAGCCCCGCAGGCTCCTCCCTTGTTACCGCGAACAAACGAGCTAGGCTTTAGGTTGGCGTAGCGGGACGCCTGAGCCTACATGGCTATAGCTCGGGTTTCTCTTCATTCACGCACAAATCTTTCGCCTTTTACTAAAGATTTCCGTGGAGGGGAACGTCAAAGAGTCAATTGATTTTTTGGAGCGCTCTGCCTCCGGGCAGGGCCGCAACAATCTGTACAATGAGAATGTGTATAAACGTAGGGGTGGGCGTGGCACGAAGGGAAGGGTGAGCGTACGTACGGCTGGAAGGAAGGAAGGGCGCTGTCTCCGCGGAGGGGAGGCCTGTGCCGGCGAGGCCGGCGCCCAGGCCAGCGCCCATTTCAGGTTATCGCTTCTCGGCCTTTTGGCTAAGATCAAGTGTAGTATCTGTTCTTATCAGTTTAATATCTGATACGTCCTCTATATATGAGGACTTCATATTAAATGGATTTTTAGAACAGGGAGGCGAAACAGGGCTTGCCCCGTTCGCCCCACGCATCGACCTGGTATTGCAGTACCTCCAGGAACGGTGCACCTCCTAAACGTGTGGAAAAGAAAGAGTTTGTTGCTGGTTGTATGGTATGATCAGCCTGTTTATTTTAATGAATTTGTAATATGTGTGTGTGTGTGTGTGTGTGTGTGTGTGTGTGTGTGTGTGTGTGTGTGTGTGTGTGTGTGTGTATGTATATATATATATATATATATATATATATATATATATATATATAATATTATAAAACTTTATTTTTACATTTGTTGGTTGATTTGTCTGTCTGTCTGTCTCTGTCTGTCTGTCTGTGTGAATAAATAAAACAAAGCAGCCAAAAGCGCTCACTCCTTTAAAAAAAACCAGAATAAGTAAGAATGAAGGGGAGTGAGTGGTCTCTGTCTCTCTCACTGCCTTGTCAGCTGGTCACAAATGCAGTGCGAGCGGAGGCCACTCCCCTTTCGGCGGTTTGCAGTTTTCCCTCCGTTTTTGTTCTTTTTTTTTTTTTTTTTTTTTTTTTTTTTTTTTTTGAGATTGTTACTGTTTTTTCCCCTCCTCTCTCTCTCTCTCTCTCCATTATAGCCTGCCAGCCCTGCCTGCCTGCCTGCCTGCCTGCCTGCCTGATGTTGCCAACAAGCCACAGCCCCGCAGGCTCCTCCCTTGTTACCGCGAACAAACGAGCTAGGCTTTAGGTTGGCGTAGCGGGACGCCTGAGCCTACATGGCTATAGCTCGGGTTTCTCTTCATTCACGCACAAATCTTTCGCCTTTTACTAAAGATTTCCGTGGAGGGGAACGTCAAAGAGTCAAATTGATTTTTTGGAGCGCTCTGCCTCCGGGCAGGGCCGCAACAATCTGTACAATGAGAATGTGTATAAACGTAGGGGTGGGCGTGGCACGAAGGGAAGGGTGAGCGTACGTACGGCTGGAAGGAAGGAAGGGCGCTGTCTCCGCGGAGGGGAGGCCTGTGCCGGCGAGGCCGGCGCCCAGGCCAGCGCCCATTTCAGGTTATCGCTTCTCGGCCTTTTGGCTAAGATCAAGTGTAGTATCTGTTCTTATCAGTTTAATATCTGATACGTCCTCTATATGAGGACTTCATATTAAATGGATTTTTAGAACAGGGAGGCGAAACAGGGGCTTGCCCCGTTCGCCCCACGCATCGACCTGGTATTGCAGTACCTCCAGGAACGGTGCACCTTCCTAAACGTGTGGAAAAGAAAGAGTTTGTTGCTGGTTGTATGGTATGATCAGCCTGTTTATTTTAATGAATTTGTAATATGTGTGTGTGTGTGTGTGTGTGTGTGTGTGTGTGTGTGTGTGTGTGTGTGTGTGTGTGTGTGTATGTATATATATATATATATATATATATATATATATATATATATATAATATTATAAAACTTTATTTTTACATTTGTTGGTTGATTTGTCTGTCTGTCTGTCTCTGTCTGTCTGTCTGTGTGAATAAATAAAACAAAGCAGCCAAAAGCGCTCACTCCTTTAAAAAAAACCAGAATAAGTAAGAATGAAGGGGAGTGAGTGGTCTCTGTCTCTCTCACTGCCTTGTCAGCTGGTCACAAATGCAGTGCGAGCGGAGGCCACTCCCCTTTCGGCGGTTTGCAGTTTTCCCTCCGTTTTTGTTCTTTTTTTTTTTTTTTTTTTTTTTTTTTTTTTGAGATTGTTACTGTTTTTTCCCCTCCTCTCTCTCTCTCTCTCTCCATTATAGCCTGCCAGCCCTGCCTGCCTGCCTGCCTGCCTGCCTGCCTGATGTTGCCAACAAGCCACAGCCCCGCAGGCTCCTCCCTTGTTACCGCGAACAAACGAGCTAGGCTTTAGGTTGGCGTAGCGGGACGCCTGAGCCTACATGGCTATAGCTCGGGTTTCTCTTCATTCACGCACAAATCTTTCGCCTTTTACTAAAGATTTCCGTGGAGGGGAACGTCAAAGAGTCAAATTGATTTTTTGGAGCGCTCTGCCTCCGGGCAGGGCCGCAACAATCTGTACAATGAGAATGTGTATAAACGTAGGGGTGGGCGTGGCACGAAGGGAAGGGTGAGCGTACGTACGGCTGGAAGGAAGGAAGGGCGCTGTCTCCGCGGAGGGGAGGCCTGTGCCGGCGAGGCCGGCGCCCAGGCCAGCGCCCATTTCAGGTTATCGCTTCTCGGCCTTTTGGCTAAGATCAAGTGTAGTATCTGTTCTTATCAGTTTAATATCTGATACGTCCTCTATATGAGGACTTCATATTAAATGGATTTTTAGAACAGGGAGGCGAAACAGGGGCTTGCCCCCGTTCGCCCCACGCATCGACCTGGTATTGCAGTACCTCCAGGAACGGTGCACCTTCCTAAACGTGTGGAAAAGAAAGAGTTTGTTGCTGGTTGTATGGTATGATCAGCCTGTTTATTTTAATGAATTTGTAATATGTGTGTGTGTGTGTGTGTGTGTGTGTGTGTGTGTGTGTGTGTGTGTGTGTGTGTGTGTGTGTGTATGTATATATATATATATATATATATATATATATATATATATATATATATATATAATATTATAAAACTTTATTTTTACATTTGTTGGTTGATTTGTCTGTCTGTCTGTCTCTGTCTGTCTGTCTGTGTGAATAAATAAAACAAAGCAGCCAAAAGCGCTCACTCCTTTAAAAAAAACCAGAATAAGTAAGAATGAAGGGGAGTGAGTGGTCTCTGTCTCTCTCACTGCCTTGTCAGCTGGTCACAAATGCAGTGCGAGCGGAGGCCACTCCCCTTTCGGCGGTTTGCAGTTTTCCCTCCGTTTTTGTTCTTTTTTTTTTTTTTTTTTTTTTTTTTTTTTTGAGATTGTTACTGTTTTTTCCCCTCCTCTCTCTCTCTCTCTCTCCATTATAGCCTGCCAGCCCTGCCTGCCTGCCTGCCTGCCTGCCTGCCTGATGTTGCCAACAAGCCACAGCCCGCAGGCTCCTCCCTTGTTACCGCGAACAAACGAGCTAGGCTTTAGGTTGGCGTAGCGGGACGCCTGAGCCTACATGGCTATAGCTCGGGTTTCTCTTCATTCACGCACAAATCTTTCGCCTTTTACTAAAGATTTCCGTGGAGGGGAACGTCAAAGAGTCAAATTGATTTTTTGGAGCGCTCTGCCTCCGGGCAGGGCCGCAACAATCTGTACAATGAGAATGTGTATAAACGTAGGGGTGGGCGTGGCACGAAGGGAAGGGTGAGCGTACGTACGGCTGGAAGGAAGGAAGGGCGCTGTCTCCGCGGAGGGGAGGCCTGTGCCGGCGAGGCCGGCGCCCAGGCCAGCGCCCATTTCAGGTTATCGCTTCTCGGCCTTTTGGCTAAGATCAAGTGTAGTATCTGTTCTTATCAGTTTAATATCTGATACGTCCTCTATATGAGGACTTCATATTAAATGGATTTTTAGAACAGGGAGGCGAAACAGGGGCTTGCCCCGTTCGCCCCACGCATCGACCTGGTATTGCAGTACCTCCAGGAACGGTGCACCTTCCTAAACGTGTGGAAAGAAAGAGTTTGTTGCTGGTTGTATGGTATGATCAGCCTGTTTATTTTAATGAATTTGTAATATGTGTGTGTGTGTGTGTGTGTGTGTGTGTGTGTGTGTGTGTGTGTGTGTGTGTGTGTGTGTGTGTGTATGTATATATATATATATATATATATATATATATATATATATATATATATATATATAATATTATAAAACTTTATTTTTACATTTGTTGGTTGATTTGTCTGTCTGTCTGTCTCTGTCTGTCTGTCTGTGTGAATAAATAAAACAAAGCAGCCAAAAGCGCTCACTCCTTTAAAAAAAACCAGAATAAGTAAGAATGAAGGGGAGTGAGTGGTCTCTGTCTCTCTCACTGCCTTGTCAGCTGGTCACAAATGCAGTGCGAGCGGAGGCCACTCCCCTTTCGGCGGTTTGCAGTTTTCCCTCCGTTTTTGTTCTTTTTTTTTTTTTTTTTTTTTTTTTTTTTTTGAGATTGTTACTGTTTTTTCCCCTCCTCTCTCTCTCTCTCTCTCCATTATAGCCTGCCAGCCCTGCCTGCCTGCCTGCCTGCCTGCCTGCCTGATGTTGCCAACAAGCCACAGCCCCGCAGGCTCCTCCCTTGTTACCGCGAACAAACGAGCTAGGCTTTAGGTTGGCGTAGCGGGACGCCTGAGCCTACATGGCTATAGCTCGGGTTTCTCTTCATTCACGCACAAATCTTTCGCCTTTTACTAAAGATTTCCGTGGAGGGGAACGTCAAAGAGTCAAATTGATTTTTTGGAGCGCTCTGCCTCCGGGCAGGGCCGCAACAATCTGTACAATGAGAATGTGTATAAACGTAGGGGTGGGCGTGGCACGAAGGGAAGGGTGAGCGTACGTACGGCTGGAAGGAAGGAAGGGCGCTGTCTCCGCGGAGGGGAGGCCTGTGCCGGCGAGGCCGGCGCCCAGGCCAGCGCCCATTTCAGGTTATCGCTTCTCGGCCTTTTGGCTAAGATCAAGTGTAGTATCTGTTCTTATCAGTTTAATATCTGATACGTCCTCTATATGAGGACTTCATATTAAATGGATTTTTAGAACAGGGAGGCGAAACAGGGGCTTGCCCCGTTCGCCCCACGCATCGACCTGGTATTGCAGTACCTCCAGGAACGGTGCACCTTCCTAAACGTGTGGAAAAGAAAGAGTTTGTTGCTGGTTGTATGGTATGATCAGCCTGTTTATTTTAATGAATTTGTAATATGTGTGTGTGTGTGTGTGTGTGTGTGTGTGTGTGTGTGTGTGTGTGTGTGTGTGTGTGTGTGTGTATGTATATATATATATATATATATATATATATATATATATATATATATATATATAATATTATAAAACTTTATTTTTACATTTGTTGGTTGATTTGTCTGTCTGTCTGTCTCTGTCTGTCTGTCTGTGTGAATAAATAAAACAAAGCAGCCAAAAGCGCTCACTCCTTTAAAAAAAACCAGAATAAGTAAGAATGAAGGGGAGTGAGTGGTCTCTGTCTCTCTCACTGCCTTGTCAGCTGGTCACAAATGCAGTGCGAGCGGAGGCCACTCCCCTTTCGGCGGTTTGCAGTTTTCCCTCCGTTTTTGTTCTTTTTTTTTTTTTTTTTTTTTTTTTTTTTTTGAGATTGTTACTGTTTTTTCCCCTCCTCTCTCTCTCTCTCTCTCCATTATAGCCTGCCAGCCCTGCCTGCCTGCCTGCCTGCCTGCCTGCCTGATGTTGCCAACAAGCCACAGCCCCGCAGGCTCCTCCCTTGTTACCGCGAACAAACGAGCTAGGCTTTAGGTTGGCGTAGCGGGACGCCTGAGCCTACATGGCTATAGCTCGGGTTTCTCTTCATTCACGCACAAATCTTTCGCCTTTTACTAAAGATTTCCGTGGAGGGGAACGTCAAAGAGTCAAATTGATTTTTTGGAGCGCTCTGCCTCCGGGCAGGGCCGCAACAATCTGTACAATGAGAATGTGTATAAACGTAGGGGTGGGCGTGGCACGAAGGGAAGGGTGAGCGTACGTACGGCTGGAAGGAAGGAAGGGCGCTGTCTCCGCGGAGGGAGGCCTGTGCCGGCGAGGCCGGCGCCCAGGCCAGCGCCCATTTCAGGTTATCGCTTCTCGGCCTTTTGGCTAAGATCAAGTGTAGTATCTGTTCTTATCAGTTTAATATCTGATACGTCCTCTATATGAGGACTTCATATTAAATGGATTTTTAGAACAGGGAGGCGAAACAGGGGCTTGCCCCGTTCGCCCCACGCATCGACCTGGTATTGCAGTACCTCCAGGAACGGTGCACCTTCCTAAACGTGTGGAAAAGAAAGAGTTTGTTGCTGGTTGTATGGTATGATCAGCCTGTTTATTTTAATGAATTTGTAATATGTGTGTGTGTGTGTGTGTGTGTGTGTGTGTGTGTGTGTGTGTGTGTGTGTGTATGTATATATATATATAT
>NW_027507592.1:0-31390 GCF_052324685.1 Brachyhypopomus gauderio
AGGCTTGCATTAAGGTGTTCAAAACAGCGTTTGCTGGCGCTGTAAGCGCTCTAAACAGTGTTTCTGAGCATAACTTGTGGCAAAAGTGCAACTTTTGAAGAATGAAAAGAAAACTCATATTTTGAATGAAAACAGTGTTTGGATGTGATAACAAAGCTGTTTATCATGTTTGTAATGTTACACATCCATTTTCTAACAAGTAGTAAGTCTTGCATTAAGGCGTTCAAATCAGCGTTTGCTGGCGCTGTAAGCGCTCTAAACAGTGTTTCTGAGCATAACTTGGAGCAAAAGTGCAACTTTTGAAGAATGAACTGAAAACTCATATTTTGTTCTAAAACAGTGTTTGGATGTGATAACAAGCTGTTTTATCATGTTTGTAATGTTACACATGCATTTCCTAACAAGTAGGTAAGGCTTGCATTAAGGCGTTCAAAACAGCGTTTGCTGGCGCTGTAAGCGCTCTAAACAGTGTTTCTGAGCATAACTTGGAGCAAAAGTGCAACTTTTGAAGAATGAACTGAAAACTCATATTTGTTCTAAAACAGTGTTTGGATGTGATAACAAGCTGTTTTATCATGTTTGTAATGTTACACATGCATTTCCTAACAAGTAGGTAAGGCTTGCATTAAGGCGTTCAAAACAGCGTTGCTGGCGTTGTAAGAGCTATAAAACAGTGTTTCTGAGCATAACTTGTGGCAAAAGTGCAACTTTTGAAGAATGAACTGAAAACTCATATTTTGTTCTAAAACAGTGTTTGGATGTGATAACAAGCTGTTTTATCATGTTTGTAATGTTACACATGCATTTCCAAACCAAGTAGTAAGTCTTGTATTAAGGCGTTCAAAACAGCCGTTTGCTGGCGCTGTAAGCGCTCTAAACAGTGTTTCTGAGCATAACTTGGAGCAAAGTGCAACTTTTGAAGAATGAACTGAAAACTCATATTTTGTTCTAAAACAGTGTTTGGATGTGATAACAATGCTGTTTTATCATGTTTGTAATGTTACACATGCATTTCCTAACAAGTAGGTAAGGCCTTGCATTAAGGCGTTCAAAACAGCGTTTGCTGGCGTTGTAAGAGCTCTAAACAGTGTTTTCTGAGCATAACTTGTGGCAAACAGTGCAACTTTTGAAGAATGAACTGAAAACTCATATTTTGTTCTAAAACAGTGTTTGGATGTGATAACAAGCTGTTTTATCATGTTTGTAATGTTACACATCCATTTTCTAACAAGTAGTAAGTCTTGCTTTAAGCGTTCAAAACAGCGATTGCTGGCGCTGTAAGCGCTCTAAAACAGTGTTCTGAGCATAACTTGGAGCAAAAGTGCAACTTTTGAAGAATGAACTGAAAACTCATATTTTGTTCTAAAACAGTGTTTGGATGTGATAACAAGCAGTTTTATCATGTTTGTAATGTTACCACATGCATTTCCTAACAAGTAGGTAAGGCTTGCATTAAGGCGTTCAAAACAGCGTTTGCTGGCGCTGTAAGCGCTCTAAACAGTGTTTTCTGAGCATAACTTGGAGCAAAAGTGCAACTTTTGAAGAATGAACTGAAAACTCATATTTTGTTCTAAAACAGTGTTTGGATGTGATAACAAGCAGTTTTAATCATGTTTGTAATGTTACACATGCATTTCCTAACAAGTAGGTAAGGCTTGCATTAAGGCGTTCAAAACAGCGTTTGCTGGCGCTGTAAGCGCTCTAAACAGTGTTTCTGAGCAATAACTTTGAGCAAAAGTGCAACTTTGAAGAATGAACTGAAAACTCATATTTTGTTCTAAAACAGTGTTTGGATGTGATAACAAGCTGTTTTATCATGTTTGTAATGTTACACATGCATTTCCTAACAAGTAGGTAAGGCTTGCATTAAGCGCGTTCAAAACAGCGTTTGCTGGCGTTGTAAGAGCTCTAAACAGTGTTTCTGAGCATAACTTGTGGCAAAAGTGCAACTTTTGAAGAATGAACTGAAAACTCATATTTTGTTCTAAAACAGTGTTTGGATGTGATAACAAGCTGTTTTATCATGTTTGTAATGTTACACATGCATTTCCAAACAAGTAGTACGTCTTGTATTAAGGCGTTCAAAACAGCGTTTGCTGGCGCTGTAAGCGCTCTAAACAGTGTTTCTGAGCATAACTTGGAGCAAAAGTGCAACTTTTGAAGAATGAACTGAAACCTCATATTTTGTTCTAAAACAGTGTTTGGATGTGATAACAAGCTGTTTTATCATATTTGTATTGTTACACCATGCATTTCCTAACAAGTAGGTAAGGCTTGCATTAAGGCGTTCAAAACAGCGTTTGCTGGCGCTGTAAGCGCTCTAAACAGTGTTTCTGAGCATAACTTGGAGCAAAAGTGCAACTTTTGAAGAATGAACTGAAAACTCATATTTTGTTCTAAAACAGTGTTTGGATGTGATAACAAGCTGTTTTATCATGTTTGTAATGTTACACATGCATTTCCTAACAAGTAGGTAAGGCTTGCATAAGGCGTTCAAAACAGCGTTTGCTGGCGTTGTAAGAGCTCTAAACAGTGTTTCTGAGCATAACTTGTGGCAAAAGTGCAACTTTTGAAGAATGACTGAAAACTCATATTTTGTTCTAAAACAGTGTTTGGATGTGATAACAAGCTGTTTTATCATGTTTGTAATGTTACACATGCATTTCCAAACAAGTAGTAAGTCTTGTATTAAGGCGTTCAAAACAGCGTTTGCTGGCGCTGTAAGCGCTCTAACAGTGTTTCTGAGCATAACTTGGAGCAAAAGTGCAACTTTTGAAGAATGAACTGAAAACTCATAATTTGTTCTAAAACAGTGTTTGGATGTGATACAAGCTGTTTTAATCATGTTTGTAATGTTACACATGCATTTCCTAACAAGTAGGTAAGGCTTGCATTAAGGCGTTCAAAACAGCGTTTGCTGGCGTTGTAAGAGCTCTAAACAGTGTTTCTGAGCATAACTTGTGGCAAAAGTGCAACTTTTGAAGAATGAACTGAAAACTCATATTTTGTTCTAAAACAGTGTTTGGATGTGATACAAGCTGTTTTATCATGTTTGTAATGTTACACATCCATTTTCTAACAAGTAGTAAGTCTTGCATTAAGGCGTTCAAAACAGCGTTTGCTGGCGCTGTAAGCGCTCTAAACAGTGTTTCTGAGCATAACTTGGAGCAAAAGTGCAACTTTTGAAGAATGAACTGAAAACTCATATTTTGTTCTAAAACAGTGTTTGGATGTGATAACAAGCAGTTTTATCATGTTTTTAATGTTACACATGCATTTCCTAACAAGTAGGTAAGGCTTGCATTAAGGCGTTCAAAACAGCGTTTGCTGGCGCTGTAAGCGCTCTAAAACAGTGTTTCTGAGCATAACTTGGAGCAAAAGTGCAACTTTTGAAGAATGAACTGAAAACTCATATTTTGTTCTAAAACAGTGTTTGGATGTGATAACAAGCTGTTTTATCATGTTGTAATGTTACACATGCATTTCCTAACAAGTAGGTAAGGCTTGCATTAAGGCGTTCAAAACAGCGTTTGCTGGCGCTGTAAGCGCTCTATAACAGTGTTTCTGAGCATAACTTGGAGCAAAAGTGCAACTTTTGAAGAATGAACTGAAAACTCATATTTTGTTCTAAAACAGTGTTTGGATGTGATAACAAGCTGTTTTATCATGTTTGTAATGTTACACATGCATTTCCTAACAAGTAGGTAAGGCTTGCATTAAGGCGTTCAAAACAGCGTTTGCTGGCGTTGTAAGAGCTCTAAACAGTGTTTCTGAGCATAACTTGTGGCAAAAGTGCAACTTTTGAAGAATGAACTGAAAACTCATATTTTGTTCTAAAACAGTGTTTGGATGTGATAACAAGCTGTTTTATCATGTTTGTAATGTTACACATGCATTTCCAAACAAGTAGTAAGTCTTGTATTAAGGCGTTCAAAACAGCGTTTGCTGGCGCTGTAAGCGCTCTAAACAGTGTTTCTGAGCATAACTTGGAGCAAAAGTGCAACTTTTGAAGAATGAACTGAAACCTCAATTTTGTTCTAAAACCAGTGTTTGGATGTGATAAACAAGCTGTTTAATCATATTTGTAATGTTACACATGCATTTCCTAACAAGTAGGTAAGGCTTGCATTAAGGCGTTCAAAAACAGCGTTTGCTGGCGCTGTAAGCGCTCTAAACAGTGTTTCTGAGCATAACTTGGAGCAATAGTGCAACTTTGAAGAATGAACTGAAAACTCATATTTTGTTCTAAAACAGTGTTTGGATGTGATAACAAGCTGTTTTATCATGTTTGTAATGTTACACATGCATTTCTAACAAGTAGGTAAGGCTTGCATTAAGGCGTTCAAAACAGCGTTTAGCTGGCGTTGTAAGAGCTCTAAACAGTGTTTCTGAGCATAACTTGTGGCAAAAGTGCAACTTTTGAAGAATGAAAAGAAAACTCATATTTTGAATTGAAAACAGTGTTTGGATGTGATAACAAGCTGTTTTATCATGTTTGTAATGTTACACATCCATTTTCTAACAAGTAGTAAGTCTTGCATTAAGGCGTTCAAAACAGCGTTTGCTGGCGCTGTAAGCGCTCTAAACAGTGTTTCTGAGCATAACTTGGAGCAAAAGTGCAACTTTTGAAGAATGAACTGAAAACTCATATTTTGTTCTAAAACAGTGTTTGGATGGTATAACAAGCTGTTTTATCATGTTTGTAATGTTACACATGCATTTCCAAACAAGTAGTAAGTCTTGTAATAAGGCGTTCAAAACAGCGTTTGCTGGCGCTGTAAGCGCTCCTAAACAGTGTTTCTGAGCATAACTTGGAGCAAAAAGTGCAACTTTTGAAGAATGAACTGAAAAACTCATATTTTGTTCTAAAACAGTGTTTGGATGTGATAACAAGCTGTTTTATCATGTTTGTAATGTTACACATGCATTTCCTAACAAGTAGGTAAGGCTTGCATTAAGGTGTTCAAAACAGCGTTTGCTGGCGCTGTAAGCGCTCTAAACTGTGTTTCTGAGCATAACTTGGAGCAAAAGTGCAACTTTTAAAGAATGAACTGAAAACTCATATTTTGTTCTAAAACAGTGTTTGGATGTGATAACAAGCTGTTTTATCATGTTTGTAATGTTACACATCCATTTCCTAACAGTAGTAAGGCTTGCATTAAGGCGTTCAAAACAGCGTTTGCTGGCGTTGTAAGAGCTCTAAACAGTGTTTCTGAGCATAACTTGTGGCAAAAGTGCAACTTTTGAAGAATGAAAAGAAAACTCATATTTTGAATGAAAACAGTGTTTGGATGTGATAACAAGCTGTTTTATCAGTTTGTAATGTTACACATCCATTTCTAACAAGTAGTAAGTCTTGCATTAAGGCGTTCAAAACAGAGGTTGCTGGCGCTGTAAGCGCTCTAAACAGTGTTTCTGAGCATAACTTGGAGCAAAAGTGCAACTTTTAGAAGAATGAACTGAAAAACTCATATTTTGTTCTAAAACAGTGTTTGGATGTGATAACAAGCTGTTTTATCATGTTTGTAATGTTACACATGCATTTCCTAACAAGTAGGTAAGGCTTGCATTAAGGCGTTCAAAACAGCGTTTGCTGGCGCTGTAAGCGCTCTAAACAGTGTTTCTGAGCATAACTTGGAGCAAAAGTGCAACTTTTGAAGAATGAACTGATAACTCATATTTTGTTCTAAAACAGTGTTTGGATGTGATAACAAGCTGTTTTATCATGTTTGTAATGTTACACATGCATTTCCTAACAAGTAGGTAAGGCTTGCATTAAGGTTTCAAAACAGCGTTTGCTGGCGCTGTAAGCGCTCTAAACAGTGTTTCTGAGCATAACTTGTGGCAAAAGTGCAACTTTTGAAGAATGAAAAGAAAACTCATATTTTGAATGAAAACAGTGTTTGGATGTGATAACAAGCTGTTTTATCATGTTTGTAATGTTACACATCCATTTTCTAACAAGTAGTAAGTCTTGCATTAAGGCGTTCAAAACAGCGTTTGCTGGCGCTGTAAGCGCTCTAAACAGTGTTTCTGAGCATAACTTGGAGCAAAAGTGCAACTTTTGAAGAATGAACTGAAAACTCATATTTTGTTCTAAAACAGTGTTTGGATGTGATAACAAGCTGTTTTATCATGTTTGTAATGTTACACATGCATTTCCTAACAAGTAGGTAAGGCTTGCATTAAGGCGTTCAAAACAGCGTTTGCTGGCGCTGTAAGCGCTCTAAACAGTGTTTCTGAGCATAACTTGGAGCAAAAGTGCAACTTTTGAAGAATGAACTGAAAACTCATATTTTGTTCTAAAACAGTGTTTGGATGTGATAACAAGCTGTTTTATCATGTTTGTAATGTTACACATGCATTTCCTAACAAGTAGGTAAGGCTTGCATTAAGGCGTTCAAAACAGCGTTTGCTGGCGTTGTAAGAGCTCTAAACAGTGTTTCTGAGCATAACTTGTGGCAAAAGTGCAACTTTTGAAGAATGAACTGAAAACTCATATTTTGTTCTAAAACAGTGTTTGGATGTGATAACAAGCTGTTTTATCATGTTTGTAATGTTACACATGCATTTCCAAACAAGTAGTAAGTCTTGTATTAAGGCGTTCAAAACAGCGTTTGCTGGCGCTGTAAGCGCTCTAAACAGTGTTTCTGAGCATAACTTGGAGCAAAAGTGCAACTTTTGAAGAATGAACTGAAAACTCATATTTTGTTCTAAAACAGTGTTTGGATGTGATAACAAGCTGTTTTATCATATTTGTAATGTTACACATGCATTTCCTAACAAGTAGGTAAGGCTTGCATTAAGGCGTTCAAAACAGCGTTTGCTGGCGCTGTAAGCGCTCTAAACAGTGTTTCTGAGCATAACTTGGAGCAAAAGTGCAACTTTTGAAGAATGAACTGAAAACTCATATTTTGTTCTAAAACAGTGTTTGGATGTGATAACAAGCTGTTTTATCATGTTTGTAATGTTACACATGCATTTCCTAACAAGTAGGTAAGGCTTGCATTAAGGCGTTCAAAACAGCGTTTGCTGGCGTTGTAAGAGCTCTAAACAGTGTTTCTGAGCATAACTTGTGGCAAAAGTGCAACTTTTGAAGAATGAAAAGAAAACTCATATTTTGAATGAAAACAGTGTTTGGATGTGATAACAAGCTGTTTTATCATGTTTGTAATGTTACACATCCATTTTCTAACAAGTAGTAAGTCTTGCATTAAGGCGTTCAAAACAGCGTTTGCTGGCGCTGTAAGCGCTCTAAACAGTGTTTCTGAGCATAACTTGGAGCAAAAGTGCAACTTTTGAAGAATGAACTGAAAACTCATATTTTGTTCTAAAACAGTGTTTGGATGTGATAACAAGCTGTTTTATCATGTTTGTAATGTTACACATGCATTTCCAAACAAGTAGTAAGTCTTGTATTAAGGCGTTCAAAACAGCGTTTGCTGGCGCTGTAAGCGCTCTAAACAGTGTTTCTGAGCATAACTTGGAGCAAAAGTGCAACTTTTGAAGAATGAACTGAAAACTCATATTTTGTTCTAAAACAGTGTTTGGATGTGATAACAAGCTGTTTTATCATGTTTGTAATGTTACACATGCATTTCCTAACAAGTAGGTAAGGCTTGCATTAAGGTGTTCAAAACAGCGTTTGCTGGCGCTGTAAGCGCTCTAAACAGTGTTTCTGAGCATAACTTGGAGCAAAAGTGCAACTTTTAAAGAATGAACTGAAAACTCATATTTTGTTCTAAAACAGTGTTTGGATGTGATAACAAGCTGTTTTATCATGTTTGTAATGTTACACATGCATTTCCTAACAAGTAGGTAAGGCTTGCATTAAGGTGTTCAAAACAGCGTTTGCTGGCGCTGTAAGCGCTCTAAACAGTGTTTCTGAGCATAACTTGTGGCAAAAGTGCAACTTTTGAAGAATGAAAAGAAAACTCATATTTTGAATGAAAACAGTGTTTGGATGTGATAACAAGCTGTTTTATCATGTTTGTAATGTTACACATCCATTTTCTAACAAGTAGTAAGTCTTGCATTAAGGCGTTCAAAACAGCGTTTGCTGGCGCTGTAAGCGCTCTAAACAGTGTTTCTGAGCATAACTTGGAGCAAAAGTGCAACTTTTGAAGAATGAACTGAAAACTCATATTTTGTTCTAAAACAGTGTTTGGATGTGATAACAAGCTGTTTTATCATGTTTGTAATGTTACACATGCATTTCCTAACAAGTAGGTAAGGCTTGCATTAAGGCGTTCAAAACAGCGTTTGCTGGCGCTGTAAGCGCTCTAAACAGTGTTTCTGAGCATAACTTGGAGCAAAAGTGCAACTTTTAAAGAATGAACTGAAAACTCATATTTTGTTCTAAAACAGTGTTTGGATGTGATAACAAGCTGTTTTATCATGTTTGTAATGTTACACATCCATTTCCTAACAAGTAGTAAGGCTTGCATTAAGGCGTTCAAAACAGCGTTTGCTGGCGTTGTAAGAGCTCTAAACAGTGTTTCTGAGCATAACTTGTGGCAAAAGTGCAACTTTTGAAGAATGAAAAGAAAACTCATATTTTGAATGAAAACAGTGTTTGGATGTGATAACAAGCTGTTTTATCATGTTTGTAATGTTACACATCCATTTTCTAACAAGTAGTAAGTCTTGCATTAAGGCGTTCAAAACAGCGTTTGCTGGCGCTGTAAGCGCTCTAAACAGTGTTTCTGAGCATAACTTGGAGCAAAAGTGCAACTTTTGAAGAATGAACTGAAAACTCATATTTTGTTCTAAAACAGTGTTTGGATGTGATAACAAGCTGTTTTATCATGTTTGTAATGTTACACATGCATTTCCTAACAAGTAGGTAAGGCTTGCATTAAGGCGTTCAAAACAGCGTTTGCTGGCGCTGTAAGCGCTCTAAACAGTGTTTCTGAGCATAACTTGGAGCAAAAGTGCAACTTTTGAAGAATGAACTGAAAACTCATATTTTGTTCTAAAACAGTGTTTGGATGTGATAACAAGCTGTTTTATCATGTTTGTAATGTTACACATGCATTTCCTAACAAGTAGGTAAGGCTTGCATTAAGGTGTTCAAAACAGCGTTTGCTGGCGCTGTAAGCGCTCTAAACAGTGTTTCTGAGCATAACTTGTGGCAAAAGTGCAACTTTTGAAGAATGAAAAGAAAACTCATATTTTGAATGAAAACAGTGTTTGGATGTGATAACAAGCTGTTTTATCATGTTTGTAATGTTACACATCCATTTTCTAACAAGTAGTAAGTCTTGCATTAAGGCGTTCAAAACAGCGTTTGCTGGCGCTGTAAGCGCTCTAAACAGTGTTTCTGAGCATAACTTGGAGCAAAAGTGCAACTTTTGAAGAATGAACTGAAAACTCATATTTTGTTCTTAAAACAGTGTTTGGATGTGATAACAAGCTGTTTTATCATGTTTGTAATGTTACACATGCATTTCCTAACAAGTAGGTAAGGCTTGCATTAAGGCGTTCAAAACAGCGTTTGCTGGCGCTGTAAGCGCTCTAAACAGTGTTTCTGAGCATAACTTGGAGCAAAAGTGCAACTTTTGAAGAATGAACTGAAAACTCATATTTTGTTCTAAAACAGTGTTTGGATGTGATAACAAGCTGTTTTATCATGTTTGTAATGTTACACATGCATTTCCTAACAAGTAGGTAAGGCTTGCATTAAGGCGTTCAAAACAGCGTTTGCTGGCGTTGTAAGAGCTCTAAACAGTGTTTCTGAGCATAACTTGTGGCAAAAGTGCAACTTTTGAAGAATGAAAAGAAAACTCATATTTTGAATGAAAACAGTGTTTGGATGTGATAACAAGCTGTTTTATCATGTTTGTAATGTTACACATCCATTTTCTAACAAGTAGTAAGTCTTGCATTAAGGCGTTCAAAACAGCGTTTGCTGGCGCTGTAAGCGCTCTAAACAGTGTTTCTGAGCATAACTTGGAGCAAAAGTGCAACATTTGAAGAATGAACTGAAAACTCATATTTTGTTCTAAAACAGTGTTTGGATGTGATAACAAGCTGTTTTATCATGTTTGTAATGTTACACATGCATTTCCAAACAAGTAGTAAGTCTTGTATTAAGGCGTTCAAAACAGCGTTTGCTGGCGCTGTAAGCGCTCTAAACAGTGTTTCTGAGCATAACTTGGAGCAAAAGTGCAACTTTTGAAGAATGAACTGAAAACTCATATTTTGTTCTAAAACAGTGTTTGGATGTGATAACAAGCTGTTTTATCATGTTTGTAATGTTACACATGCATTTCCTAACAAGTAGGTAAGGCTTGCATTAAGGCGTTCAAAACAGCGTTTGCTGGCGTTGTAAGAGCTCTAAACAGTGTTTCTGAGCATAACTTGTGGCAAAAGTGCAACTTTTGAAGAATGAACTGAAAACTCATATTTTGTTCTAAAACAGTGTTTGGATGTGATAACAAGCTGTTTTATCATGTTTGTAATGTTACACATGCATTTCCAAACAAGTAGTAAGTCTTGTATTAAGGCGTTCAAAACAGCGTTTGCTGGCGCTGTAAGCGCTCTAAACAGTGTTTCTGAGCATAACTTGGAGCAAAAGTGCAACTTTTGAAGAATGAACTGAAACCTCATATTTTGTTCTAAAACAGTGTTTGGATGTGATAACAAGCTGTTTTATCATATTTGTAATGTTACACATGCATTTCCTAACAAGTAGGTAAGGCTTGCATTAAGGCGTTCAAAACAGCGTTTGCTGGCGCTGTAAGCGCTCTAAACAGTGTTTCTGAGCATAACTTGGAGCAAAAGTGCAACTTTTGAAGAATGAACTGAAAACTCATATTTTGTTCTAAAACAGTGTTTGGATGTGATAACAAGCTGTTTTATCATGTTTGTAATGTTACACATGCATTTCCTAACAAGTAGGTAAGGCTTGCATTAAGGCGTTCAAAACAGCGTTTGCTGGCGTTGTAAGAGCTCTAAACAGTGTTTCTGAGCATAACTTGTGGCAAAAGTGCAACTTTTGAAGAATGAAAAGAAAACTCATATTTTGAATGAAAACAGTGTTTGGATGTGATAACAAGCTGTTTTATCATGTTTGTAATGTTACACATCCATTTTCTAACAAGTAGTAAGTCTTGCATTAAGGCGTTCAAAACAGCGTTTGCTGGCGCTGTAAGCGCTCTAAACAGTGTTTCTGAGCATAACTTGGAGCAAAAGTGCAACTTTTGAAGAATGAACTGAAAACTCATATTTTGTTCTAAAACAGTGTTTGGATGTGATAACAAGCTGTTTTATCATGTTTGTAATGTTACACATGCATTTCCTAACAAGTAGGTAAGGCTTGCATTAAGGCGTTCAAAACAGCGTTTGCTGGCGCTGTAAGCGCTCTAAACAGTGTTTCTGAGCATAACTTGGAGCAAAAGTGCAACTTTTGAAGAATGAACTGAAAACTCATATTTTGTTCTAAAACAGTGTTTGGATGTGATAACAAGCTGTTTTATCATGTTTGTAATGTTACACATGCATTTCCTAACAAGTAGGTAAGGCTTGCATTAAGGCGTTCAAAACAGCGTTTGCTGGCGTTGTAAGAGCTCTAAACAGTGTTTCTGAGCATAACTTGTGGCAAAAGTGCAACTTTTGAAGAATGAACTGAAAACTCATATTTTGTTCTAAAACAGTGTTTGGATGTGATAACAAGCTGTTTTATCATGTTTGTAATGTTACACATGCATTTCCAAACAAGTAGTAAGTCTTGTATTAAGGCGTTCAAAACAGCGTTTGCTGGCGCTGTAAGCGCTCTAAACAGTGTTTCTGAGCATAACTTGGAGCAAAAGTGCAACTTTTGAAGAATGAACTGAAAACTCATATTTTGTTCTAAAACAGTGTTTGGATGTGATAACAAGCTGTTTTATCATATTTGTAATGTTACACATGCATTTCCTAACAAGTAGGTAAGGCTTGCATTAAGGCGTTCAAAACAGCGTTTGCTGGCGCTGTAAGCGCTCTAAACAGTGTTTCTGAGCATAACTTGGAGCAAAAGTGCAACTTTTGAAGAATGAACTGAAAACTCATATTTTGTTCTAAAACAGTGTTTGGATGTGATAACAAGCTGTTTTATCATGTTTGTAATGTTACACATGCATTTCCTAACAAGTAGGTAAGGCTTGCATTAAGGCGTTCAAAACAGCGTTTGCTGGCGCTGTAAGCGCTCTAAACAGTGTTTCTGAGCATAACTTGGAGCAAAAGTGCAACTTTTGAAGAATGAACTGAAAACTCATATTTTGTTCTAAAACAGTGTTTGGATGTGATAACAAGCTGTTTTATCATGTTTGTAATGTTACACATGCATTTCCTAACAAGTAGGTAAGGCTTGCATTAAGGTGTTCAAAACAGCGTTTGCTGGCGCTGTAAGCGCTCTAAACAGTGTTTCTGAGCATAACTTGTGGCAAAAGTGCAACTTTTGAAGAATGAAAAGAAAACTCATATTTTGAATGAAAACAGTGTTTGGATGTGATAACAAGCTGTTTTATCATGTTTGTAATGTTACACATCCATTTTCTAACAAGTAGTAAGTCTTGCATTAAGGCGTTCAAAACAGCGTTTGCTGGCGCTGTAAGCGCTCTAAACAGTGTTTCTGAGCATAACTTGGAGCAAAAGTGCAACTTTTGAAGAATGAACTGAAAACTCATATTTTGTTCTAAAACAGTGTTTGGATGTGATAACAAGCTGTTTTATCATGTTTGTAATGTTACACATGCATTTCCTAACAAGTAGGTAAGGCTTGCATTAAGGCGTTCAAAACAGCGTTTGCTGGCGCTGTAAGCGCTCTAAACAGTGTTTCTGAGCATAACTTGGAGCAAAAGTGCAACTTTTGAAGAATGAACTGAAAACTCATATTTTGTTCTAAAACAGTGTTTGGATGTGATAACAAGCTGTTTTATCATGTTTGTAATGTTACACATGCATTTCCTAACAAGTAGGTAAGGCTTGCATTAAGGCGTTCAAAACAGCGTTTGCTGGCGTTGTAAGAGCTCTAAACAGTGTTTCTGAGCATAACTTGTGGCAAAAGTGCAACTTTTGAAGAATGAACTGAAAACTCATATTTTGTTCTAAAACAGTGTTTGGATGTGATAACAAGCTGTTTTATCATGTTTGTAATGTTACACATGCATTTCCAAACAAGTAGTAAGTCTTGTATTAAGGCGTTCAAAACAGCGTTTGCTGGCGCTGTAAGCGCTCTAAACAGTGTTTCTGAGCATAACTTGGAGCAAAAGTGCAACTTTTGAAGAATGAACTGAAAACTCATATTTTGTTCTAAAACAGTGTTTGGATGTGATAACAAGCTGTTTTATCATATTTGTAATGTTACACATGCATTTCCTAACAAGTAGGTAAGGCTTGCATTAAGGCGTTCAAAACAGCGTTTGCTGGCGCTGTAAGCGCTCTAAACAGTGTTTCTGAGCATAACTTGGAGCAAAAGTGCAACTTTTGAAGAATGAACTGAAAACTCATATTTTGTTCTAAAACAGTGTTTGGATGTGATAACAAGCTGTTTTATCATGTTTGTAATGTTACACATGCATTTCCTAACAAGTAGGTAAGGCTTGCATTAAGGCGTTCAAAACAGCGTTTGCTGGCGTTGTAAGAGCTCTAAACAGTGTTTCTGAGCATAACTTGTGGCAAAAGTGCAACTTTTGAAGAATGAAAAGAAAACTCATATTTTGAATGAAAACAGTGTTTGGATGTGATAACAAGCTGTTTTATCATGTTTGTAATGTTACACATCCATTTTCTAACAAGTAGTAAGTCTTGCATTAAGGCGTTCAAAACAGCGTTTGCTGGCGCTGTAAGCGCTCTAAACAGTGTTTCTGAGCATAACTTGGAGCAAAAGTGCAACTTTTGAAGAATGAACTGAAAACTCATATTTTGTTCTAAAACAGTGTTTGGATGTGATAACAAGCTGTTTTATCATGTTTGTAATGTTACACATGCATTTCCAAACAAGTAGTAAGTCTTGTA
This sequence comes from Brachyhypopomus gauderio, assembly GCF_052324685.1. Lineage (NCBI taxonomy): Eukaryota > Metazoa > Chordata > Actinopteri > Gymnotiformes > Hypopomidae > Brachyhypopomus > Brachyhypopomus gauderio. The sequence continues at coordinate 13,999 of NW_027507592.1, forward strand.
TTAAGGCGTTCAAAACAGCGTTTGCTGGCGCTGTAAGCGCTCTAAACAGTGTTTCTGAGCATAACTTGGAGCAAAAGTGCAACTTTTGAAGAATGAACTGAAAACTCATATTTTGTTCTAAAACAGTGTTTGGATGTGATAACAAGCTGTTTTATCATGTTTGTAATGTTACACATGCATTTCCTAACAAGTAGGTAAGGCTTGCATTAAGGTGTTCAAAACAGCGTTTGCTGGCGCTGTAAGCGCTCTAAACAGTGTTTCTGAGCATAACTTGGAGCAAAAGTGCAACTTTTAAAGAATGAACTGAAAACTCATATTTTGTTCTAAAACAGTGTTTGGATGTGATAACAAGCTGTTTTATCATGTTTGTAATGTTACACATGCATTTCCTAACAAGTAGGTAAGGCTTGCATTAAGGTGTTCAAAACAGCGTTTGCTGGCGCTGTAAGCGCTCTAAACAGTGTTTCTGAGCATAACTTGTGGCAAAAGTGCAACTTTTGAAGAATGAAAAGAAAACTCATATTTTGAATGAAAACAGTGTTTGGATGTGATAACAAGCTGTTTTATCATGTTTGTAATGTTACACATCCATTTTCTAACAAGTAGTAAGTCTTGCATTAAGGCGTTCAAAACAGCGTTTGCTGGCGCTGTAAGCGCTCTAAACAGTGTTTCTGAGCATAACTTGGAGCAAAAGTGCAACTTTTGAAGAATGAACTGAAAACTCATATTTTGTTCTAAAACAGTGTTTGGATGTGATAACAAGCTGTTTTATCATGTTTGTAATGTTACACATGCATTTCCTAACAAGTAGGTAAGGCTTGCATTAAGGCGTTCAAAACAGCGTTTGCTGGCGCTGTAAGCGCTCTAAACAGTGTTTCTGAGCATAACTTGGAGCAAAAGTGCAACTTTTAAAGAATGAACTGAAAACTCATATTTTGTTCTAAAACAGTGTTTGGATGTGATAACAAGCTGTTTTATCATGTTTGTAATGTTACACATCCATTTCCTAACAATCAATCAATCAATCAAATTTTATTTATATAGCGCTTTTTACAACAGTTGTTGTCACAAAGCAGCTTTACAAGTGCCGAGTCCTAGCCCCCAGTGAGCAAGCCAAAGGCGACAGTGGCAAGGAAAAACTCCCTAGTTTTTTGCATGAGGAAGAAACCTTGAGAGGAACCAAGACTCAGGGGGGGAACCCATCCTCCTCTGGCCGACACCGGTCACCATGACAACAACAATAATATAGACAGAATGTAGACAGAATGTAAAAGATGCAATAATGTCCATTTAGACCGAAAAATATGTAATAATGTCCATCATGGTGTAGGCATCCGGTTAGGCAGGAGGTGGCCGGCCAGGATGGATCGCTTGTCTCTCCTCATCTCATTATTCCTCAAGCAGGCGGGCAGCCATGTGGAGAAATGAAACAGGGAAAATTAGCTCTGTATGAGGACATATACAGGACAGGTAAAATTATAAACATTTCTGGAGTGTGGCAGCAACTCCGGCACTAAGTTAAATTATTACAGCCTAGCTAAAAAAAGGCAGAACCAGAAGGTAACATAGGCTTGGGGGCATTCTGAGACAATGGCATCCGTTCACTGCACTGTCAACAAACTTGAGTGACCACGAGCAGTGACAGGATGACAGCACCAGCACCCCAGTCTACCATAAAACCCTTCGTCTATGAACCCCTGGATCTGTACCTTTATCTAAGGGGGATATTAATTATCAAACGCTAGACTAAATAAGTGGGTTTTCAACCTAGATTTAAAGATTGTGACTGTGTCAGAGTCCCGGACACATTTAGGAAGATTATTCCAAAGCTGGGGGGCCTTATAAGAAAAGGCTCTTCCCCCTGCTGTTACCTTGTTAATTTGTGGAACTAATAACAGACCAGCACCCTGTGATCTTAGTTGACGTGGGGGTTCATAATAGGAAATAAGTTCCTGGAGGTATTCAGGAGCAAGCCCGTGTAGTGCTTTATATGCTAATAATAGAATTTTAAAATCAATACGAAATTTAACTGGGAGCCAATGCAGGGCTGATAGGACTGGTCTAATATGCTGAAATTTTCTAGTTCTGGTCAGAACTCTAGCTGCGGCATTTTGAACTACTTGAAGTTTATTTAGATTCCTAATTGAACATCCTGACAGTAGTGAATTGCAGTAGTCTAGTCTAGAGCTAACAAAGGCGTGCACCAATTTTTCTGCATCATCCTGTGATAATGCATTTCTTAATTTGGCAATGTTGCGGAGATGTAGAAAAGCTATCCTAGTAGTATGATCTATATATTTATCAAATGATAGGTCGGAGTCGAGTATGACGCCTAGGTTTTTGGCTACTGTGCCAGGTGTAATGGGATAGTCTGCAAGATTAAGCATTAAGTTTGGAATTTTCTGTCTTGCGGCCTTAGGGCCCACAAGGAGAACTTCTGTTTTGTCCTCATTTAATTGTAGGAAGTTTAGAGACATCCAGCATTTAATATCTCTTACACAGGCCTCAATTTTTCCTAAACTGAGTTTGTCATCGGGTTTGGCTGATATGTAAAGTTGAGTGTCATCCGCATAGCAGTGAAAATTGACACCATGTTTGTTTATAACTGTGCCCAATGGTAGCATATATAATGTAAATAATAGTGGTCCTAAGATGGAGCCTTGCGGGACCCCATATTTAACCATTGTACATTTGGATGAAATATTATTGAGCTCTACAAACTGATAGCGATTTGTTAAGTAAGACTGAAACCATGAAAGGGCTGTGCCTGAGACTCCAACCCAGCGTTCTAACCTTTCTAGCAAGATCCTATGATCAATTGTGTCGAAAGCTGCACTAAGATCAAGAAGCACTAACAGTGATACATAGCCTTGATCTGATGCAAGGAGGAGATCATTTGTTACTTTAACTAATGCTGTTTCAGTACTGTGATGGGGCCTAAAACCAGATTGGAACTTTTCAAATGTGTTATTCCTATGCAGATATAGGCATAATTGCTGGGCAACAGCTTTTTCTATGATCTTAGATATAAATGATGTGTTTGAAATGGGTCTATAATTAGATAGCACAGTCGGATCAAGATTTGGTTTCTTGATCAGAGGTTTGATAATTGCTAATTTACATGATTTGGGCATGTGACCTATTGTAATGGATGAGTTAACTATAGTTAGAAGAGGTTCAGTTACAGCTGGTAATACCTCTTTTAATAACTTTGAGGGAACTGAGTCTAATGTGCAGGTAGTACAATTTAAGGAAGAAATTATTTTCTCTAATTCTGATTTTGGGAGTGGATGAAAAGCATCAAGTTTTTCTCCCGGTATGTAATTTAAATCAATATCAACCAAGCCAGATGACATACCAGTTGTATTGCTAATAAAGGGTTTTATATTTTGTCTAATATTCTCTATTTTATTATCAAAGAAATCTATAAATACATTACTAGTGAGGTTTATTGGAATCTGAGGTTCTGTGCCTGCTTGATTTTTTGTAAGTTTAGAAATAGTATTAAAAAGAAATCTAGGGTTGTTTTTATTTTTCTGTATCAGTGAGGCTAAGTATGCTGAGCGTGTTTTAGTGAGTGCCCGTTTGTAGTCAATAATGCTATCCTTCCAGGCACAGTGGAATACTTCCAATTTAGTAGATCGCCATTTCCGCTCTAATTTACGTGCTATTTGTTTTAAGTTTCTAGTTTGGTCAGTGTACCACGGGACGAGCTTTTTGGATCTAGCTTTTTTATATTTTAGTGGAGCTACTATATCTAGAGTTGATCTGCAGGTATTCTCTAAGTAGTCGGTTAGACTATCTAACTCTCCTGGATCGGATGGCGAGTGGGCTAAAGCAGTTAAGTCAGGGAGGGTTTCAATAAACCGTGTTGCTGTTGATGAATTTATTGAGCGCTTTATACACTGCCGAGGAGACGGGCGGGTATTTATGTTAAGGTGAAAATCGAATTTTACTAAATAATGATCGGAGATTGCTACGGTTTGCGGGAGTATGTTTATATTATCTACGTCGATACCCAGCGTTAATATTAGATCTAGGGTATGATTTCGATAATGTGTAGGTCCTACTACGTTTTGTTTAATGCCGACAGAGTTCAATATAGAAGTAAAAGCCCTTGTCAGTGGATCCTCCGCATTATCAAAGTGTATGTTAAAGTCTCCTACCATTATTATTTTGTCACTACATACTGCTAAATTTGCTGCAAAATCGGTGAAATCGTTTAAGAAATCTGAGTAAGGCCCTGGTGGTCTGTATACATTAGTTAGGGAGAATGTACTTTTATTTTCAGATGGACTAATAACATTAATAGACTGCATCTCAAATGAGTTTGAGATATCTAAGTATTTCTGATGAATTTCTAAACAATCACGATAGATTATACATATTCCACCTCCTCTGCCTGACAGTCTAGGTCTATGTATATAACTATATCCCACAGGAGTGGCTTCGTTTAGAGTTAAATAATCACCAGATTGAACCCACGTTTCAGTTAGACAAAGAATATCAATTTTCTGGTCTGTTATAAGTTCATTTACAAAAACTGCTTTTGAGTTGAGCGATCGAATATTGATTAATCCAATTTTCAGATCGGTCATATAGGTTGTAATAATTTGATGTGAAGTCTGTATATTAGTTAAAAACTTCGGGCGGACTATTTTCTTATGATTTAGTTTAACCCGGGGCACAGACACAGTCTCAATCCTAAGGGAACTTGGTGACGCCTCTAAGCAGCTAGCAGACAGGTTTAACCCATTAGTCTGCGGCCTGGTCGCGACCCTGGACAGTCAGCAGCTTCTAGTGCTACTCTGCCGACTAGCTAACAGGCTATGGGCTATGCTGCAAGATAACAGGGCAGCGCCATCCCGGGTGGGGTGGACACCGTCCCTGCCTAAAAGACCAGGCTTGCCCTCGAACTCTTCCCAATTATTAATAAAGCCCACTTGATTTTCTGAACACCACTTGGACATCCAGCGGTTTAGCGACGTGAGCCTGCTGTACTGCTCATCACCGCGCCGCATTGGGATGGGGCCAGAGCAGATTACGGCATCGGACATCGTCTGGGCTAATTTAACCACCTCTTTAACATTAGCCTTAGTCACCTCTGACTGCCGCAGACGTATATCGTTGGCCCCTACATGAATCACTATCCTAGAAAACCTCCTATGAGCTAACAATCTAAGGTTGCCACTAATGTCCGGCGCTCTGGCTCCCGGTAAACAGCTGACTGTAACCGCTGGTGCCCCTACAGCTACAGCTACTTTCACGTGTCGGACTATAGAGTCTCCTATGACCAGAGTCTCCTCAGTGGGTGTAACACTGAGCGGGGCAAACCTGTTGGACACGTGAACCGGGGAGTGGTGCTCTGGTGGGCTAGCGCTGGCGTTAGCGGTAGCTGCAGCCCTCGCTCTCCGACTACGCCGCCGAGACGTCACCCATTCGCCCCGCTGTGAGGGCTCTATCGCCGGAGTCGCGGAGGCGCTAGTTCTCCCTGGCGCGTCCACACCTACTACAGACCCTGTCCCTGTCTCTCTATCCCTCAATAATGAGTGGACGCGTCGCTCTAAGCTTTCCACTTTCGCCACGAGAGAATTTACTAGTTTGCACCTCTGACAAATACTATCACTATTACTATCAGTGGCGAAAGGGTCTAGACTAAACATGCCACACTCCGAACACGGGAACAAACCAACACCAGCCATGAATAAATCAAAACACTTACCGTGTCTAGCCGATATATAAACTTACGCTTGCTGATTTGTGAAGGCAGAAAGTTGGTCAGCGGCCGGAATAAAACCTGTAAAATGTATATAGGAATGCAAAAGGTAAAGATTAGCACGTAAATAGGTTATTATACTTTAGAAAACAATTTCAAAATTCGCTCCGCAACAGCGTCGGTCAGCAGGAAGCAGCGTCGGCAGGAAGCAGGAAGTCTCGTCCTACTAGTAGTAGCAAGTAGTAAGTAGTAACAAGTAGTAAGGCTTGCATTAAGGCGTTCAAAACAGCGTTTGCTGGCGTTGTAAGAGCTCTAAACAGTGTTTCTGAGCATAACTTGTGGCAAAAGTGCAACTTTTGAAGAATGAAAAGAAAACTCATATTTTGAATGAAAACAGTGTTTGGATGTGATAACAAGCTGTTTTATCATGTTTGTAATGTTACACATCCATTTTCTAACAAGTAGTAAGTCTTGCATTAAGGCGTTCAAAACAGCGTTTGCTGGCGCTGTAAGCGCTCTAAACAGTGTTTCTGAGCATAACTTGGAGCAAAAGTGCAACTTTTGAAGAATGAACTGAAAACTCATATTTTGTTCTAAAACAGTGTTTGGATGTGATAACAAGCTGTTTTATCATGTTTGTAATGTTACACATGCATTTCCTAACAAGTAGGTAAGGCTTGCATTAAGGCGTTCAAAACAGCGTTTGCTGGCGCTGTAAGCGCTCTAAACAGTGTTTCTGAGCATAACTTGGAGCAAAAGTGCAACTTTTGAAGAATGAACTGAAAACTCATATTTTGTTCTAAAACAGTGTTTGGATGTGATAACAAGCTGTTTTATCATGTTTGTAATGTTACACATGCATTTCCTAACAAGTAGGTAAGGCTTGCATTAAGGTGTTCAAAACAGCGTTTGCTGGCGCTGTAAGCGCTCTAAACAGTGTTTCTGAGCATAACTTGTGGCAAAAGTGCAACTTTTGAAGAATGAAAAGAAAACTCATATTTTGAATGAAAACAGTGTTTGGATGTGATAACAAGCTGTTTTATCATGTTTGTAATGTTACACATCCATTTTCTAACAAGTAGTAAGTCTTGCATTAAGGCGTTCAAAACAGCGTTTGCTGGCGCTGTAAGCGCTCTAAACAGTGTTTCTGAGCATAACTTGGAGCAAAAGTGCAACTTTTGAAGAATGAACTGAAAACTCATATTTTGTTCTAAAACAGTGTTTGGATGTGATAACAAGCTGTTTTATCATGTTTGTAATGTTACACATGCATTTCCTAACAAGTAGGTAAGGCTTGCATTAAGGCGTTCAAAACAGCGTTTGCTGGCGCTGTAAGCGCTCTAAACAGTGTTTCTGAGCATAACTTGGAGCAAAAGTGCAACTTTTGAAGAATGAACTGAAAACTCATATTTTGTTCTAAAACAGTGTTTGGATGTGATAACAAGCTGTTTTATCATGTTTGTAATGTTACACATGCATTTCCTAACAAGTAGGTAAGGCTTGCATTAAGGCGTTCAAAACAGCGTTTGCTGGCGTTGTAAGAGCTCTAAACAGTGTTTCTGAGCATAACTTGTGGCAAAAGTGCAACTTTTGAAGAATGAACTGAAAACTCATATTTTGTTCTAAAACAGTGTTTGGATGTGATAACAAGCTGTTTTATCATGTTTGTAATGTTACACATGCATTTCCAAACAAGTAGTAAGTCTTGTATTAAGGCGTTCAAAACAGCGTTTGCTGGCGCTGTAAGCGCTCTAAACAGTGTTTCTGAGCATAACTTGGAGCAAAAGTGCAACTTTTGAAGAATGAACTGAAAACTCATATTTTGTTCTAAAACAGTGTTTGGATGTGATAACAAGCTGTTTTATCATATTTGTAATGTTACACATGCATTTCCTAACAAGTAGGTAAGGCTTGCATTAAGGCGTTCAAAACAGCGTTTGCTGGCGCTGTAAGCGCTCTAAACAGTGTTTCTGAGCATAACTTGGAGCAAAAGTGCAACTTTTGAAGAATGAACTGAAAACTCATATTTTGTTCTAAAACAGTGTTTGGATGTGATAACAAGCTGTTTTATCATGTTTGTAATGTTACACATGCATTTCCTAACAAGTAGGTAAGGCTTGCATTAAGGCGTTCAAAACAGCGTTTGCTGGCGTTGTAAGAGCTCTAAACAGTGTTTCTGAGCATAACTTGTGGCAAAAGTGCAACTTTTGAAGAATGAAAAGAAAACTCATATTTTGAATGAAAACAGTGTTTGGATGTGATAACAAGCTGTTTTATCATGTTTGTAATGTTACACATCCATTTTCTAACAAGTAGTAAGTCTTGCATTAAGGCGTTCAAAACAGCGTTTGCTGGCGCTGTAAGCGCTCTAAACAGTGTTTCTGAGCATAACTTGGAGCAAAAGTGCAACTTTTGAAGAATGAACTGAAAACTCATATTTTGTTCTAAAACAGTGTTTGGATGTGATAACAAGCTGTTTTATCATGTTTGTAATGTTACACATGCATTTCCAAACAAGTAGTAAGTCTTGTATTAAGGCGTTCAAAACAGCGTTTGCTGGCGCTGTAAGCGCTCTAAACAGTGTTTCTGAGCATAACTTGGAGCAAAAGTGCAACTTTTGAAGAATGAACTGAAAACTCATATTTTGTTCTAAAACAGTGTTTGGATGTGATAACAAGCTGTTTTATCATGTTTGTAATGTTACACATGCATTTCCTAACAAGTAGGTAAGGCTTGCATTAAGGTGTTCAAAACAGCGTTTGCTGGCGCTGTAAGCGCTCTAAACAGTGTTTCTGAGCATAACTTGGAGCAAAAGTGCAACTTTTAAAGAATGAACTGAAAACTCATATTTTGTTCTAAAACAGTGTTTGGATGTGATAACAAGCTGTTTTATCATGTTTGTAATGTTACACATGCATTTCCTAACAAGTAGGTAAGGCTTGCATTAAGGTGTTCAAAACAGCGTTTGCTGGCGCTGTAAGCGCTCTAAACAGTGTTTCTGAGCATAACTTGTGGCAAAAGTGCAACTTTTGAAGAATGAAAAGAAAACTCATATTTTGAATGAAAACAGTGTTTGGATGTGATAACAAGCTGTTTTATCATGTTTGTAATGTTACACATCCATTTTCTAACAAGTAGTAAGTCTTGCATTAAGGCGTTCAAAACAGCGTTTGCTGGCGCTGTAAGCGCTCTAAACAGTGTTTCTGAGCATAACTTGGAGCAAAAGTGCAACTTTTGAAGAATGAACTGAAAACTCATATTTTGTTCTAAAACAGTGTTTGGATGTGATAACAAGCTGTTTTATCATGTTTGTAATGTTACACATGCATTTCCTAACAAGTAGGTAAGGCTTGCATTAAGGCGTTCAAAACAGCGTTTGCTGGCGCTGTAAGCGCTCTAAACAGTGTTTCTGAGCATAACTTGGAGCAAAGTGCAACTTTTGAAGAATGAACTGAAAACTCATATTTTGTTCTAAAACAGTGTTTGGATGTGATAACAAGCTGTTTTATCATGTTTGTAAATGTTACACATGCATTTCCTAACAAGTAGGTAAGGCTTGCATTAAGGCGTTCAAAACAGCGTTTGCTGGCGTGTAAGAGCTCTAAACAGTGTTTCTGAGCATAACTTGTGGCAAAAGTGCAACTTTTGAAGAATGAAAAGAAAACTCATATTTTGAATGAAAACAGTGTTTGGATGTGATAACAAGCTGTTTTATCATGTTTGTAATGTTACACATCCATTTTCTAACAAGTAGTAAGTCTTGCATTAAGGCGTTCAAAACAGCGTTTGCTGGCGCTGTAAGCGCTCTAAACAGTGTTTCTGAGCATAACTTGGAGCAAAAGTGCAACTTTTGAAGAATGAAACTGAAAACTCATATTTTGTTCTAAAACAGTGTTTGGATGTGATAACAAAGCTGTTTTATCATGTTTGTAATGTTACACATGCATTTCCAAACAAGTAGTAAGTCTTGTATAAAGGCGTTCAAAACAGCGTTTGCTGGCGCTGTAAGCGCTCTAAACAGTGTTTCTGAGCATAACTTGGAGCAAAAGTGCAACTTTTGAAGAATGAACTGAAAACTCATATTTTGTTCTAAAACAGTGTTTGGATGTGATAACAAGCTGTTTTATCATGTTTGTAATGTTACACATGCATTCCTAACAAGTAGGTAAGGCTTGCATTAAGGCGTTCAAAACAGCGTTTGCTGGCGTTGTAAGAGCTCTAAACAGTGTTTCTGAGCATAACTTGGAGCAAAAGTGCAACTTTTGAAGAATGAACTGAAAACTCATATTTTGTTCTAAAACAGTGTTTGGATGTGATAACAAGCTGTTTTATCATATTTGTAATGTTACACATGCATTTCCTAACAAGTAGGTAAGGCTTGCATTAAGGCGTTCAAAACAGCGTTTGCTGGCGCTGTAAGCGCTCTAAACAGTGTTTCTGAGCATACACTTGGAGCAAAAGTGCAACTTTTGAAGAATGAACTGAAAACTCATATTTTGTTCTAAAACAGTGTTTGGATGTGATAACAAGCTGTTTTATCATGTTTGTAATGTTACACATGCATTTCCTAACAAGTAGGTAAGGCTTGCATTAAGGCGTTCAAAACAGCGTTTGCTGGCGCTGTAAGCGCTCTAAACAGTGTTTCTGAGCATAACTTGGAGCAAAAGTGCAACTTTTGAAGAATGAACTGAAAACTCATATTTTGTTCTAAAACAGTGTTTGGATGTGATAACAAGCTGTTTTATCATGTTTGTAATGTTACACATGCATTTCCTAACAAGTAGGTAAGGCTTGCATTAAGGTGTTCAAAACAGCGTTTGCTGGCGCTGTAAGCGCTCTAAACAGTGTTTCTGAGCATAACTTGTGGCAAAAGTGCAACTTTTGAAGAATGAACTGAAAACTCATATTTTGTTCTAAAACAGTGTTTGGATGTGATAACAAGCTGTTTTATCATGTTTGTAATGTTACACATGCATTTCCAAACAAGTAGTAAGTCTTGTATTAAGGCGTTCAAAACAGCGTTTGCTGGCGCTGTAAGCGCTCTAAACAGTGTTTCTGAGCATAACTTGGAGCAAAAGTGCAACTTTTGAAGAATGAACTGAAACCTCATATTTTGTTCTAAAACAGTGTTTGGATGTGATAACAAGCTGTTTTATCATATTTGTAAATGTTACACATGCATTTCCTAACAAGTAGGTAAGGCTTGCATTAAGGCGTTCAAAACAGCGTTTGCTGGCGCTGTAAGCGCTCTAAACAGTGTTTCTGAGCATAACTTGGAGCAAAAGTGCAACTTTTGAAGAATGAACTGAAAACTCATATTTTGTTCTAAAACAGTGTTTGGATGTGATAACAAGCTGTTTTATCATGTTGTAATGTTACACATGCATTTCCTAACAAGTAGGTAAGGCTTGCATTAAGGCGTTCAAAACAGCGTTTGCTGGCGTTGTAAGAGCTCTAAACAGTGTTTCTGAGCATAAACTTGTGGCAAAAGTGCAACTTTTGAAGAATGAAAAGAAAACTCATATTTTGAATGAAAACAGTGTTTGGATGTGATAACAAGCTGTTTTATCATGTTTGTAATGTTACACATCCATTTTCTAACAAGTAGTAAGTCTTGCATTAAGGCGTTCAAAACAGCGTTTGCTGGCGCTGTAAGCGCTCTAAACAGTGTTTCTGAGCATAACTTGGAGCAAAAGTGCAACTTTTGAAGAATGAACTGAAAACTCATATTTTGTTCTAAAACAGTGTTTGGATGTGATAACAAGCTGTTTTATCATGTTTGTAATGTTACACATGCATTTCCAAACAAGTAGTAAGTCTTGTATTAAGGCGTTCAAAACAGCGTTTGCTGGCGCTGTAAGCGCTCTAAACAGTGTTTCTGAGCATAACTTGGAGCAAAAGTGCAACTTTTGAAGAATGAACTGAAAACTCATATTTTGTTCTAAAACAGTGTTTGGATGTGATAACAAGCTGTTTTATCATGTTTGTAATGTTACACATGCATTTCCTAACAAGTAGTAAGGCTTGCATTAAGGTGTTCAAAACAGCGTTTGCTGGCGCTGTAAGCGCTCTAAACAGTGTTTCTGAGCATAACTTGGAGCAAAAGTGCAACTTTTAAAGAATGAACTGAAAACTCATATTTTGTTCTAAAACAGTGTTTGGATGTGATAACAAGCTGTTTTATCATGTTTGTAATGTTACACATCCATTTCCTAACAAGTAGTAAGGCTTGCATTAAGGCGTTCAAAACAGCGTTTGCTGGCGTTGTAAGAGCTCTAAACAGTGTTTCTGAGCATAACTTGTGGCAAAAGTGCAACTTTTGAAGAATGAAAAGAAAACTCATATTTTGAATGAAAACAGTGTTTGGATGTGATAACAAGCTGTTTTATCATGTTTGTAATGTTACACATGCATTTCCTAACAAGTAGGTAAGGCTTGCATTAAGGCGTTCAAAACCGCGTTTGCTGGCGCTGTAAGCGCTCTAAACAGTGTTTCTGAGCATAACTTGGAGCAAAAGTGCAACTTTTGAAGAATGAACTGAAAACTCATATTTTGTTCTAAAACAGTGTTTGGATGTGATAACAAGCTGTTTTATCATGTTTGTAATGTTACACATGCATTTCCTAACAAGTAGGTAAGGCTTGCATTAAGGTGTTCAAAACAGCGTTTGCTGGCGCTGTAAGCGCTCTAAACAGTGTTTCTGAGCATAACTTGTGGCAAAAGTGCAACTTTTGAAGAATGAAAAGAAAACTCATATTTTGAATGAAAACAGTGTTTGGATGTGATAACAAGCTGTTTTATCATGTTTGTAATGTTACACATCCATTTTCTAACAAGTAGTAAGTCTTGCATTAAGGCGTTCAAAACAGCGTTTGCTGGCGCTGTAAGCGCTCTAAACAGTGTTCTGAGCATAACTTGGAGCAAAAGTGCAACTTTTGAAGAATGAACTGAAAACTCATATTTGTTCTAAAACAGTGTTTGGATGTGATAACAAGCTGTTTTTATCATGTTTGTAATGTTACACATGCATTTCCTAACAAGTAGGTAAGGCTTGCATTAAGGCGTTCAAAACAGCGTTTGCTGGCGCTGTAAGCGCTCTAAACAGTGTTTCTGAGCATAACTTGGAGCAAAAGTGCAACTTTTGAAGAATGAACTGAAAACTCATATTTTGTTCTAAAAACAGTGTTTGGATGTGATAACAAGCTGTTTTATCATGTTTAGTAATGTTACACCATGCATTTCCTAACAAGTAGGTAAGGCTTGCATTAAGGTGTTCAAAACAGCGTTGCTGGCGCTGTAAGCGCTCTAAACAGTGTTTCTGAGCATAACTTGTGGCAAAAGTGCAACTTTTGAAGAATGAAAAGAAAACTCATATTTTGAATGAAAACAGTGTTTGGATGTGATAACAAGCTGTTTTAATCATGTTTGTAATGTTACACATCCATTTTCTAACAAGTAGTAAGTCTTGCATTAAGGCGTTCAAAACAGCGTTTGCTGGCGCTGTAAGCGCTCTAAACAGTGTTTCTGAGCATAACTTGGAGCAAAAGTGCAACTTTTGAAGAATGAACTGAAAACTCATATTTTGTTCTAAAACAGTGTTTGGATGTGATAACAAGCTGTTTTATCATGTTTGTAATGTTACACATGCATTTCCTAACAAGTAGGTAAGGCTTGCATTAAGGCGTTCAAAACAGCGTTTGCTGGCGCTGTATAGCGCTCTAAACAGTGTTTCTGAGCATAACTTGGAGCAAAAGTGCAACTTTGAAGAATGAACTGAAAACTCATATTTTGTTCTAAAACAGTGTTGGATGTGATAACAAGCTGTTTTATCATGTTTGTAATGTTACCACATGCATTTCCTAACAAGTAGGTAAGGCTTGCATTAAGGCGTTCAAACAGCGTTTGCTGGCGTTGTAAGAGCTCTAAACAGTGTTTCTGAGCATAACTTGTGGCAAAAGTGCAACTTTTGAAGAATGAACTGAAAACTCATATTTTGTTCTAAAACAGTGTTTGGATGTGATAACAAGCTGTTTTATCATGTTTGTAATGTTACACATGCATTTCCAAACAAGTAGTAAGTCTTGTATTAAGGCGTTCAAAACAGCGTTTGCTGGCGCTGTAAGCGCTCTAAACAGTGTTTCTGAGCATAACTTGGAGCAAAAGTGCAACTTTTGAAGAATGAACTGAAAACTCATATTTTGTTCTAAAACAGTGTTTGATGTGATAACAAGCTGTTTTATCATGTTTGTAATGTTACACATGCATTTCCTAACAAGTAGGTAAGGCTTGCATTAAGGCGTTCAAAACAGCGTTTGCTGGCGTTGTAAGAGCTCTAAACAGTGTTTCTGAGCATAACTTGTGGCAAAAGTGCAACTTTGAAGAATGAACTGAAAACTCATATTTTGTTCTAAAACAGTGTTTGGATGTGATAACAAGCTGTTTTATCATGTTTGTAATGTTACACATGCATTTCCAAACAAGTAGTAAGTCTTGTATTAAGGCGTTCAAAACAGCGTTTGCTGGCGCTGTAAGCGCTCTAAACAGTGTTTCTGAGCATAACTTGGAGCAAAAGTGCAACTTTTGAAGAATGAACTGAAAACTCATATTTTGTTCTAAACAGTGTTTGGATGTGATAACAAGCTGTTTTATCATGTTTGTAATGTTACACATCCATTTTCTAACAAGTAGTAAGTCTTGCATTAAGGCGTTCAAAACAGCGTTTGCTGGCGCTGTAAGCGCTCTAAACAGTGTTTCTGAGCATAAACTTGGAGCAAAAGTGCAACTTTTGAAGAATGAACTGAAAACTCATATTTTGTTCTAAAACAGTGTTTGGATGTGATAACAAGCTGTTTTATCAGTTTGTAATGTTACACATGCATTTCCTAACAAGTAGGTAAGGCTTGCATTAAGGCGTTCAAAACAGCGTTTGCTGGCGCTGTAAGCGCTCTAAACAGTGTTTCTGAGCATAACTTGGAGCAAAAGTGCAACTTTTGAAGAATGAACTGAAAACTCATATTTTGTTCTAAAACAGTGTTTGGATGTGATAACAAGCTGTTTTATCATGTTTGTAATGTTACACATGCATTTCCTAACAAGTAGGTAAGGCTTGCATTAAGGCGTTCAAAACAGCGTTTGCTGGCGCTGTAAGCGCTCTAAACAGTGTTTCTGAGCATAACTTGGAGCAAAAGTGCAACTTTTGAAGAATGAACTGAAAACTCATATTTTGTTCTAAAAACAGTGTTTGGATGTGATAACAAGCTGTTTTATCATGTTTGTAATGTTACACATGCATTTCCTAACAAGTAGGTATGGCTTGCATTAAGGCGTTCAAAACAGCGTTTGCTGGCGTTGTAAGAGCTCTAAACAGTGTTTCTGAGCATAACTTGTGGCAAAAGTGCAACTTTTGAAGAATGAACTGAAACTCATATTTTGTTCTAAAACAGTGTTTGGATGTGATAACAAGCTGTTTTATCATGTTTGTAATGTTACACATGCATTTCCAAACAAGTAGTAAGTCTTGTATTAAGGCGTTCAAAACAGCGTTTGCTGGCGCTGTAAGCGCTCTAAAACAGTGTTTCTGAGCATAACATGGAGCAAAAGTGCAACTTTGAAGAATGAACTGAAACCTCATATTTTGTTCTAAAACAGTGTTTGGATGTGATAACAAGCGGTTTTATCATATTTGTAATGTTACACATGCATTTCCTAACAAGTAGGTAAGGCTTGCATTAAGGCGTTCAAAACAGCGTTTGCTGGCGCTGTAAGCGCTCTAAACAGTGTTTCTGAGCATAACTTGGAGCAAAAGTGCAACTTTGAAGAATGAACTGAAAACTCATATTTTGTTCTAAAACAGTGTTTGGATGTGATAACAAGCTGTTTTATCATGTTTGTAATGTTACACATGCATTTCCTAACAAGTAGGTAAGGCTTGCATTAAGGCGTTCAAAAACAGCGTTTGCTGGCGTTGTAAGAGCTCTAAACAGTGTTTCTGAGCATAACTTGTGGCAAAAGTGCAACTTTTGAAGAATGAAAAGAAAACTCACTATTTTGAATGAAAACAGTGTTTGGATGTGATAACAAGCTGTTTTATCAGTTTGTAATGTTACACATCCATTTTCTAACATGCAGTAAGTCTTGCATTAAGGCGTTCAAAACAGCGTTTGCTGGCGCTGTAAGCGCTCTAAACAGTGTTTCTGAGCATAACTTGGAGCAAAAGTGCAACTTTTGAAGAATGAACTGAAAACTCATATTTTGTTCTAAAACAGTGTTTGGATGTGATAACAAGCTGTTTTATCATGTTTGTAATGTTACACATGCATTTCCAAACAAGTAGTAAGTCTTGTATTAAGGCGTTCAAAACAGCGTTTGCTGGCGCTGTAAGCGCTCTAAACAGTGTTTCTGAGCATAACTTGGAGCAAAAGTGCAACTTTTGAAGAATGAACTGAAAACTCATATTTTGTTCTAAAACAGTGTTTGGATGTGATAACAAGCTGTTTTATCATGTTTGTAATGTTACACATGCATTTCCTAACAAGTAGGTAAGGCTTGCATTAAGGTGTTCAAAACAGCGTTTGCTGGCGCTGTAAGCGCTCTAAACAGTGTTTCTGAGCATAACTTGGAGCAAAAGTGCAACTTTTAAAGAATGAACTGAAAACTCATATTTTGTTCTAAAACAGTGTTTGGATGTGATAACAAGCTGTTTTATCATGTTTGTAATGTTACACATCCATTTCCTAACAAGTAGTAAGGCTTGCATTAAGGCGTTCAAAACAGCGTTTGCTGGCGTTGTAAGAGCTCTAAACAGTGTTTCTGAGCATAACTTGTGGCAAAAGTGCAACTTTTGAAGAATGAAAAGAAAACTCATATTTTGAATGAAAACAGTGTTTGGATGTGATAACAAGCTGTTTTATCATGTTTGTAATGTTACACATCCATTTTCAAACAAGTAGTAAGTCTTGCATTAAGGCGTTCAAAACAGCGTTTGCTGGCGCTGTAAGCGCTCTAAACAGTGTTTCTGAGCATAACTTGGAGCAAAAGTGCAACTTTTGAAGAATGAACTGAAAACTCATATTTTCGTTCTAAAACAGTGTTTGGATGTGATAACAAGCTGTTTTATCATGTTTGTAATGTTACACATGCATTTCCTAACAAGTAGGTAGGCTTGCATTAAGGCGTTCAAAACAGCGTTTGCTGGCGCTGTAAGCGCTCTCTAACAGTGTTTCTGAGCATAACTTGGAGCAAAAGTGCAACTTTTGAAGAATGAACTGAAAACTCATATTTTTGTCTAAAACAGTGTTTGGATGTGATAACAAGCTGTTTTATCATGTTTGTAATGTTACACATGCATTTCCTAACAAGTAGTAAGGCTTGCATTAAGGTGTTCAAAACAGCGTTTGCTGGCGCTGTAAGCGCTCTAAACAGTGTTTCTGAGCATAACTTGTGGCAAAAGTGCAACTTTGAAGAATGAAAAAGAAAACTCATATTTTTGAATGAAAACAGTGTTTGGATGTGATAACAAGCTGTTTTATCATGTTTGTAATGTTACACATCCATTTTCTAACAGTAGTAAGTCTTGCATTAAGGCGTTCAAAAACAGCGTTTGCTGGCGCTGTAAGCGCTCTAAACAGTGTTTCTGAGCATAACTTGGAGCAAAAGTGCAACTTATGAAGAATGAAC
>NW_027507593.1:0-27500 GCF_052324685.1 Brachyhypopomus gauderio
CCACACGTTTAGGAAGGTGCACCGTTCCTGGAGGTACTGCAATACCAGGTCGATGCGTGGGGCGAACGGGGCAAGCCCCTGTTTCGCCTCCCTGTTCTAAAAATCCATTTAATATGAAGTCCTCATATAGAGGACGTATCAGATATTAAACTGATAAGAACAGATACTACACTTGATCTTAGCCAAAAGGCCGAGAAGCGATAACCTGAAATGGGCGCTGGCCTGGGCGCCGGCCTCGCCGGCACAGGCCTCCCCTCCGCGGAGACAGCGCCCTTCCTTCCTTCCAGCCGTACGTACGCTCACCCTTCCCTTCGTGCCACGCCCACCCCTACGTTTATACACATTCTCATTGTACAGATTGTTGCGGCCCTGCCCGGAGGCAGAGCGCTCCAAAAAATCAATTTGACTCTTTGACGTTCCCCTCCACGGAAATCTTTAGTAAAAGGCGAAAGATTTGTGCGTGAATGAAGAGAAACCCGAGCTATAGCCATGTAGGCTCAGGCGTCCCGCTACGCCAACCTAAAGCCTAGCTCGTTTGTTCGCGGTAACAAGGGAGGAGCCTGCGGGGCTGTGGCTTGTTGGCAACATCAGGCAGGCAGGCAGGCAGGCAGGCAGGCAGGGCTGGCAGGCTATAATGGAGAGAGAGAGAGAGAGAGGAGGGGAAAAAACAGTAACAATCTCAAAAAAAAAAAAAAAAAAAAAAAAAAAAAAAAAAAGAACAAAAACGGAGGGAAAACTGCAAACCGCCGAAAGGGGAGTGGCCTCCGCTCGCACTGCATTTGTGACCAGCTGACAAGGCAGTGAGAGAGACAGAGACCACTCACTCCCCTTCATTCTTACTTATTCTGGTTTTTTTTAAAGGAGTGAGCGCTTTTGGCTGCTTTGTTTTATT
This sequence comes from Brachyhypopomus gauderio, assembly GCF_052324685.1. Taxonomy (NCBI): domain Eukaryota; kingdom Metazoa; phylum Chordata; class Actinopteri; order Gymnotiformes; family Hypopomidae; genus Brachyhypopomus; species Brachyhypopomus gauderio. Next base: position 893 of record NW_027507593.1, read on the forward strand.
TATTCACACAGACAGACAGACAGAGACAGACAGACAGACAAATCAACCAACAAATGTAAAAATAAAGTTTTATAATATTATATATATATATATATATATATATATATATATATATATATATACATACACACACACACACACACACACACACACACACACACACACACACACACACACACACACACACATATTACAAATTCATTAAAATAAACAGGCTGATCATACCATACAACCAGCAACAAACTCTTTCTTTTCCACACGTTTAGGAAGGTGCACCGTTCCTGGAGGTACTGCAATACCAGGTCGATGCGTGGGGCGAACGGGGCAAGCCCCTGTTTCGCCTCCCTGTTCTAAAAATCCATTTAATATGAAGTCCTCATATAGAGGACGTATCAGATATTAAACTGATAAGAACAGATACTACACTTGATCTTAGCCAAAAGGCCGAGAAGCGATAACCTGAAATGGGCGCTGGCCTGGGCGCCGGCCTCGCCGGCACAGGCCTCCCCTCCGCGGAGACAGCGCCCTTCCTTCCTTCCAGCCGTACGTACGCTCACCCTTCCCTTCGTGCCACGCCCACCCCTACGTTTATACACATTCTCATTGTACAGATTGTTGCGGCCCTGCCCGGAGGCAGAGCGCTCCAAAAAATCAATTTGACTCTTTGACGTTCCCCTCCACGGAAATCTTTAGTAAAAGGCGAAAGATTTGTGCGTGAATGAAGAGAAACCCGAGCTATAGCCATGTAGGCTCAGGCGTCCCGCTACGCCAACCTAAAGCCTAGCTCGTTTGTTCGCGGTAACAAGGGAGGAGCCTGCGGGGCTGTGGCTTGTTGGCAACATCAGGCAGGCAGGCAGGCAGGCAGGCAGGCAGGGCTGGCAGGCTATAATGGAGAGAGAGAGAGAGAGAGGAGGGGAAAAAACAGTAACAATCTCAAAAAAAAAAAAAAAAAAAAAAAAAAAAAAAAAAGAACAAAAACGGAGGGAAAACTGCAAACCGCCGAAAGGGGAGTGGCCTCCGCTCGCACTGCATTTGTGACCAGCTGACAAGGCAGTGAGAGAGACAGAGACCACTCACTCCCCTTCATTCTTACTTATTCTGGTTTTTTTTAAAGGAGTGAGCGCTTTTGGCTGCTTTGTTTTATTTATTCACACAGACAGACAGACAGAGACAGACAGACAGACAAATCAACCAACAAATGTAAAAATAAAGTTTTATAATATTATATATATATATATATATATATATATATATATATATATATATACATACACACACACACACACACACACACACACACACACACACACACACACACACACACACACACACATATTACAAATTCATTAAAATAAACAGGCTGATCATACCATACAACCAGCAACAAACTCTTTCTTTTCCACACGTTTAGGAAGGTGCACCGTTCCTGGAGGTACTGCAATACCAGGTCGATGCGTGGGGCGAACGGGGCAAGCCCCTGTTTCGCCTCCCTGTTCTAAAAATCCATTTAATATGAAGTCCTCATATAGAGGACGTATCAGATATTAAACTGATAAGAACAGATACTACACTTGATCTTAGCCAAAAGGCCGAGAAGCGATAACCTGAAATGGGCGCTGGCCTGGGCGCCGGCCTCGCCGGCACAGGCCTCCCCTCCGCGGAGACAGCGCCCTTCCTTCCTTCCAGCCGTACGTACGCTCACCCTTCCCTTCGTGCCACGCCCACCCCTACGTTTATACACATTCTCATTGTACAGATTGTTGCGGCCCTGCCCGGAGGCAGAGCGCTCCAAAAAATCAATTTGACTCTTTGACGTTCCCCTCCACGGAAATCTTTAGTAAAAGGCGAAAGATTTGTGCGTGAATGAAGAGAAACCCGAGCTATAGCCATGTAGGCTCAGGCGTCCCGCTACGCCAACCTAAAGCCTAGCTCGTTTGTTCGCGGTAACAAGGGAGGAGCCTGCGGGGCTGTGGCTTGTTGGCAACATCAGGCAGGCAGGCAGGCAGGCAGGCAGGCAGGGCTGGCAGGCTATAATGGAGAGAGAGAGAGAGAGAGGAGGGGAAAAAACAGTAACAATCTCAAAAAAAAAAAAAAAAAAAAAAAAAAAAAAAGAACAAAAACGGAGGGAAAACTGCAAACCGCCGAAAGGGGAGTGGCCTCCGCTCGCACTGCATTTGTGACCAGCTGACAAGGCAGTGAGAGAGACAGAGACCACTCACTCCCCTTCATTCTTACTTATTCTGGTTTTTTTTAAAGGAGTGAGCGCTTTTGGCTGCTTTGTTTTATTTATTCACACAGACAGACAGACAGAGACAGACAGACAGACAAATCAACCAACAAATGTAAAAATAAAGTTTTATAATATTATATATATATATATATATATATATATATATATATATATATATATATATATACATACACACACACACACACACACACACACACACACACACACACACACACACACACACACACACACACACATATTACAAATTCATTAAAATAAACAGGCTGATCATACCATACAACCAGCAACAAACTCTTTCTTTTCCACACGTTTAGGAAGGTGCACCGTTCCTGGAGGTACTGCAATACCAGGTCGATGCGTGGGGCGAACGGGGCAAGCCCCTGTTTCGCCTCCCTGTTCTAAAAATCCATTTAATATGAAGTCCTCATATAGAGGACGTATCAGATATTAAACTGATAAGAACAGATACTACACTTGATCTTAGCCAAAAGGCCGAGAAGCGATAACCTGAAATGGGCGCTGGCCTGGGCGCCGGCCTCGCCGGCACAGGCCTCCCCTCCGCGGAGACAGCGCCCTTCCTTCCTTCCAGCCGTACGTACGCTCACCCTTCCCTTCGTGCCACGCCCACCCCTACGTTTATACACATTCTCATTGTACAGATTGTTGCGGCCCTGCCCGGAGGCAGAGCGCTCCAAAAAATCAATTTGACTCTTTGACGTTCCCCTCCACGGAAATCTTTAGTAAAAGGCGAAAGATTTGTGCGTGAATGAAGAGAAACCCGAGCTATAGCCATGTAGGCTCAGGCGTCCCGCTACGCCAACCTAAAGCCTAGCTCGTTTGTTCGCGGTAACAAGGGAGGAGCCTGCGGGGCTGTGGCTTGTTGGCAACATCAGGCAGGCAGGCAGGCAGGCAGGCAGGCAGGGCTGGCAGGCTATAATGGAGAGAGAGAGAGAGAGAGGAGGGGAAAAAACAGTAACAATCTCAAAAAAAAAAAAAAAAAAAAAAAAAAAAAAAGAACAAAAACGGAGGGAAAACTGCAAACCGCCGAAAGGGGAGTGGCCTCCGCTCGCACTGCATTTGTGACCAGCTGACAAGGCAGTGAGAGAGACAGAGACCACTCACTCCCCTTCATTCTTACTTATTCTGGTTTTTTTTAAAGGAGTGAGCGCTTTTGGCTGCTTTGTTTTATTTATTCACACAGACAGACAGACAGAGACAGACAGACAGACAAATCAACCAACAAATGTAAAAATAAAGTTTTATAATATTATATATATATATATATATATATATATATATATATATATATATATATACATACACACACACACACACACACACACACACACACACACACACACACACACACACACACACACATATTACAAATTCATTAAAATAAACAGGCTGATCATACCATACAACCAGCAACAAACTCTTTCTTTTCCACACGTTTAGGAAGGTGCACCGTTCCTGGAGGTACTGCAATACCAGGTCGATGCGTGGGGCGAACGGGGCAAGCCCCTGTTTCGCCTCCCTGTTCTAAAAATCCATTTAATATGAAGTCCTCATATAGAGGACGTATCAGATATTAAACTGATAAGAACAGATACTACACTTGATCTTAGCCAAAAGGCCGAGAAGCGATAACCTGAAATGGGCGCTGGCCTGGGCGCCGGCCTCGCCGGCACAGGCCTCCCCTCCGCGGAGACAGCGCCCTTCCTTCCTTCCAGCCGTACGTACGCTCACCCTTCCCTTCGTGCCACGCCCACCCCTACGTTTATACACATTCTCATTGTACAGATTGTTGCGGCCCTGCCCGGAGGCAGAGCGCTCCAAAAAATCAATTTGACTCTTTGACGTTCCCCTCCACGGAAATCTTTAGTAAAAGGCGAAAGATTTGTGCGTGAATGAAGAGAAACCCGAGCTATAGCCATGTAGGCTCAGGCGTCCCGCTACGCCAACCTAAAGCCTAGCTCGTTTGTTCGCGGTAACAAGGGAGGAGCCTGCGGGGCTGTGGCTTGTTGGCAACATCAGGCAGGCAGGCAGGCAGGCAGGCAGGCAGGGCTGGCAGGCTATAATGGAGAGAGAGAGAGAGAGAGGAGGGGAAAAAACAGTAACAATCTCAAAAAAAAAAAAAAAAAAAAAAAAAAAAAAAAAAGAACAAAAACGGAGGGAAAACTGCAAACCGCCGAAAGGGGAGTGGCCTCCGCTCGCACTGCATTTGTGACCAGCTGACAAGGCAGTGAGAGAGACAGAGACCACTCACTCCCCTTCATTCTTACTTATTCTGGTTTTTTTTAAAGGAGTGAGCGCTTTTGGCTGCTTTGTTTTTTTTATTTATTCACACAGACAGACAGACAGAGACAGACAGACAGACAAATCAACCAACAAATGTAAAAATAAAGTTTTATAATATTATATATATATATATATATATATATATATATATATATATATATATATATATACATACACACACACACACACACACACACACACACACACACACACACACACACACACACACACACACATATTACAAATTCATTAAAATAAACAGGCTGATCATACCATACAACCAGCAACAAACTCTTTCTTTTCCACACGTTTAGGAAGGTGCACCGTTCCTGGAGGTACTGCAATACCAGGTCGATGCGTGGGGCGAACGGGGCAAGCCCCTGTTTCGCCTCCCTGTTCTAAAAATCCATTTAATATGAAGTCCTCATATAGAGGACGTATCAGATATTAAACTGATAAGAACAGATTTTTTTGTTTTGTCATATTTTATTGTCACTCATTCATAGGTAGTACATTACATGTATAGAATTTCAAGAAACATTTTCCTTCACATATATGCATGTGTCTATTTTTCCATAATGAAATAACATGTCTTTTTCTCTCTTTTCTCCACAGGAAGGATCGATGCACCAACAGGACCACCTCATCTGTTGACCTCTCCTTCTCCCTCCCAGCCCCATCAAACCCATCCCATATAGAAATACATGAAAGAATGCATAGTTGAACACATGAATGAATAAATAAATAAATACATGAATATGAATAAAAGAATGACTAAAAACATGAACCAATAAAATCTGTTATTTAAAACATGCTGTTCTTGCCTTTTTTTCACACCAGAAACATTCTTCACCACTGCTCTTATTAACCCATATTCTCCCTGTACATTGTTCCCCCTCACACAAACAGAGATTGCATGTTCCGATCGCGTACCCCCTACAGATCCTGTACACAACCACTACCAGTCAGCCTACTATCTAAGCCAAATTGTTCACCCCTTCCAAACCTTTCCCGTCCATTGGCCATATCATAAAAAATTTCTACAGACAGTGTGACTGCAAAGTCATCCTCCCCCTCCCTTTCCCCCACGTCCTTAACATCTAAGTGGATGGGAACCGGCTGGAAGGAGGCACACACGGTTGGGTGAGCTCTTCCCCCCAAGCGTCCAGCGGAGATCCTCCCCTCGGCCCGCTGCATCCTTGCAGGCGTACACCTCCCCCTCAGGGCGCGTCGGCGGGGGTACGGGCTGGCGGTGGGTGACCGGAACTTCCCTGGGTGTGTCCTCGGCCCCCCCCTCCGAATGGCGCCGCCCGGCGCCCCTGCAGCAGAGATGTTACCAGCTTTAATTGTGCGTGGAGGGGCACCGTAACGCGCTTCCCCACCAACAGGTTGCGGGAGGTCCACAAGGCGATCTTCACACTGTTAAGGGTGAGCCAGAGTGCCTGAAATTCTGCCGCTGGTAACTGTTCCACACCCTGGCCCACCCCGTTTACCGCTAACCGGTACCCTCGTGGGCGGACCTCCCCTGTTGGCAGGCTCGGGCATTGCAGGGGGCCGATCGCGGACCACAGCTCCCTGGCCACCCTGCACTCCCAAAGCGCGTGCCGTACAGTCTCGGGTTCGCCACATCCCGGCTGTGGGCACGTGGCCGATGCTGCCATGCCTCGGGAGTGCATGACCGCCCGCACTGGGAGGACCTCATGGGCAGCCAGCCACGCCAGGTCCTTCTGGTCGTTAGGCAGTGCTGGGTGAGCCACGTTGGCCCACACGCGTCTGGCCTCCTCCCTCGTAAGTCCCCTGACGGGGGTCACCTCCTCCCGGTCTTGTATTGACTGTAACAAGAATTTAGCATTGGTTAAAACTTCCCGTCCCGCCCTTTCCATGTCATACTTCTGTAAAAACTTCTTGATAAAACCATACTCAGTCGGTGGATTAAAAGCCACTGGGGTGCGCAAGTCTGTGGTTAAAAGGCCCAGCCTCCTCATATAGGCTGCTGACCAAAAATATGCCATGGCTGCTGCTTTGTGCACATGTCTGTCGGGGTTCAGGGCATAATTAACATGCAATGCTACAAACTTGGTTCCTAAAAACAGCAATGGGTCTGGGAGTCCTTTTCCGCCGTGCTCCTTCTTCTTTTTCACCACCTCCCTTCGTAACCTCTCCCACTTGGAGCCCCACATGAAGTAGAAGAGGGCCCGTTCAATGCCTAAAAGAAAGCGCCTTGGTGGGCTAAAAACAGAACATGTTAAAAGCAACAATGGCAATATAACAGCTTTGATAATTAAAACTTTCCCTTCCAAAGTCAGACTCCTCGCACCCCAATACCCTAGTCTCTGTTTCACAGTCGCCGTCAGGTCAGTCCAATTGTCCGTCCCCCCTCCATCCCTGTCAAATTTTACCCCTAAAATCCTAAAATTCCCTTGTTTAAAAACTACATCTAAAACCGGTCTGTCTCGTCCCCATGGCCCAAAGAGCTGTACTTCAGATTTCTCCCTGTTGAGTTTTGCCCCAGATGCCGCCCCGTACCATTCCGTCAAATCCATTGCTCTTTGAGCCGATAGTGTGTCTCTGCACAACACCGTGACGTCATCCATGTACAAAGTACATGTCGCAGTCAGTCCTCCCGGTAGGTCCAGTCCCGTCATCCATTTGTCCCTTCTCAACATTTGCGCCAGTGGTTCGATCCCTGCAACGAAGAGCAACGGGGATAAAGGACACCCTTGCCGCACTCCAGAGCGTACACTCAACGCTTTTGTGACGTTCCCATTTACCATGATTTTGCTGGTTATCCCATGGTACAGCAATTCCACCCATTTTACAAATCTCCCAGGAAACCCCATCTTTAGCAGTACCCTTAACAGGTACTGGTGCGAGACCCGATCGAAAGCTTTTTCAAAATCTAGATTTAGAAGTAACAGCCGAATTTGTCTGTCTCTCGCAAAACAGATGGAGTCACGGATCAGTATTAGGCTGTCCGTGATCCGCCGTCCTGGTACTGCGCAAGTTTGATCCGGGTGGATCAGTCCATTTAAAACTGTCGACATTCTAGAAGCTAAAATCTTACTAAAAAGTTTACAATCACAATTTAATAAAGTAATGGGTCGCCAATTCTTGATTTCCGCCCTGTCTCCCTTTTTATACAACAGTGTAACCAAACCTGATCTAAAACTGTCCGGTAACATGTCTAGGTCAGTCAGTTCATTAAAAACCATCAAGAGGTCGTCTGCTAAAATGTCCCAAAAAGTCAGGTAAAATTCCACAGGGAGGCCGTCCTCTCCAGGGGACTTACCCTTTTTAAAACTCCTTAGACTTTTCATCAATTCTTCCCCAGTAAAATCCAATGTTAACGCCTCTGGGCGTTCGAGTTTTTCCTCTAAAAAACCCAACACCTCTTCCACCACACTTTCATTTACCTCCTTTTCACTGTACAGTTCGCCATAAAACTTCTCAATTTTTTCCATTATGTCTTTTTGTTCAGTTATTTCCTTATCCCCTTCATTCAATTTTGTAAGCCCCGGCCCTCTACTCATAATTTTCCTAAAAAAATATCGTGTACATTTCTCCCCTTCTTCTAACTCCTTTTCCTTGCATCTTAAAATGACCCCTCTACTTCTTTCATTACTTAGGCTTGCCATTTCCTGTTTTACCGCCTTAATCTCTTCCACCCAATCACCGCCTTGGGATGTTAAATCAAAGTATCTTTGTAGTCTTTTCTGCAGCCCCCCCATGCGTCTATTCTGTCTCTGTTTCTTTAAAAACCCCGCCCTCTGGAAAAAGGTCTTCGTCCGCCCCTTTACCATTTCCCACCACCGTGCACGTGTATCATAACAGTCTTGGAGGCTCTTCCAGTCCCTGAAACGTTCCCTATAGTCTCGGATGAGACTCTCATCCTCTAACAGGGAACAGTTCAGTTTCCAGAGGCCTCTCCCTAAGGTCACACCTGTGGGAAACGAAAAAGTGCATGTCACCATTACGTGGTCAGAAAAGAACATAGGAGTCAATGTAGCATCCGTGGACGGGCAGTCACGTGTAAAAATATAGTCTATTCGGGAGGCCATGGAGCCATCACCACTAAACCAGGTGAAGCCATCCTCCCCTGGATGCACTTTCTTAAAACTGTCCTCTAATTTAAAATCGTTTATCATCAACCTTAAAATCCCGGATGACTTATCTAATTTGAATGCTTCACCTGCGTTCCTCCTGTCCTTATAGGATAAAATGCAGTTAAAATCTCCTCCCAACACCACCGGCATTCTCCCTAGCATGTGGGGCTGCAATTCCTCAAAAAGTCCCACCCTCTCTGACTTGTCGGTATGTCCATATACATTTAAAACCTTAAAATCCCTCCCTAAAAAGGTCAAAGTTACTAAAAGAGCCCGCCCGTCTTTCACCACCGTGTAACCCTTCACCTGTATCCCAGCATTACGTATTAAAACTGCCACCCCGTCCGCCCTATTATCATTAGATCCACTCCACACCGACTGTCCCACATCCCATTTGTCCTCCCATGTTTTATATGATTTTAAAAAGGGTAAGGAACATTCTTGCAGTAAAAACACATCAGCAGATACTCCTTTTAAAAACCCTAAAACATTTTCAGCACGTAAAGGTGATCGTACACTCCTCACATTTATTGTCGCTATAGTAATAGACATAATAAATAATATTAAAAGGGGGCCATGCCTTAAAACCAATAGTAAAAGAAAATTTAAAAAGCTCATACCTTCCATACTTTAGACTTTAGACCACCCTTCATTCGGTCACCTGAGATCATGTTCTCCGTCAATCTCCACCGATATTCTCTCACCCTTTATTTTTCTTCCTGTTTTCCACTGTCTTTCTCTTTTTTGTCCTCTTTTCTCCATAGGCCGTTCCTCCTGTTCCTCTGCCTCCATGTGCGTCTCCTCCCTCTGCACGTTGTCCTCCCGAGGTGTGGACCTGAGTTGGAAGTGTAGGAAAGAGATTTCGTTTGGGGATCCCCCTGGCCATGATCTGGAGGAAGATTCCGCCGACCCTCCTCCTTCCTCCTCCGCCCTGGTCTTCTTCTCCCGTTGGTCATTCAGGGGAGACTCCGCTATCCTCTTGGCCGCCTGTGCACAAGGTAAATCCTCTCCCTCCCCACTATCCTCTTCCTCCCCATCCACCGTCATTAAACTACCTCCTGTTTCTCCCGAATCAACCGACCCCTGCTCTTTTCCGTTATTTACCTCACTTCCCTCCACTAATTCCTCCCCCACTATTTCTTCTGAGTCCCCCCCTTGACTTACCACGTTATTTCCACCTTGCCTGTTTTCTTCCCTCCCTACTCCAACTTCCTCCCTTGCTGGCTCCTCAGAATTCCCTCCTTGGCTTACTTCATTTTCCACCACCACGTTATCCCCCTCCTCCCCCCTGGTGGGCGGGGCCTGTCCTCTGTTTCCCGCCGAAACGTCTGGCTCCGCCCTTCTTCTCCTTTCTTCATTCCCGGCCATGCTGGCTCCATTATCGGCGGCCATATTGGCGGCCATCTTGGCTTTCTTCACTTTGTTTGCAAATGACTGTGGGCAGTCTCTGTAAAGATGAGTATTTTCTCCACACAGGTTACAACGTCTGCCATTAGTGCACTCCTCGAATGAGTGTCCAATTTCCCTGCATTTTCTACACACGACTACTGTACAAGCCTCAGCCAAGTGCCCTCTTCCCCCACATTTCCTGCACATTTTTGGCATCCCCTGGTAAAACACAAATCCCCTATTTTCCCCCAACACAATCATTTCAGGTAGATGTTTTAAACCCAAATATCCCTCAGGGTCTGGCCACTGTTGTATGGGCACCCGCCACGCACATGTCCACACCCCGTCTTCATCTAAAACCTTCATGGGCTTCCCTGTAACTGTGCAATACCTGGCTAGCCAGACACATATGTCTTCACCATTGACTGTCTCATTAAACATCCGTATTATGACTGTTTTCTTTGAGTTATCTGTTAACTTTTCAACTTTGAATTGGTCTAATTCTTTCTTTCCCTTTCCTATTTCTTCCCAACATCTGTTCAGAAAAGCCGCTGTCTGGAAGCTGACATCAAAACCCTTGCTCTGGGAGAGTGTAATGATGCAGTTTAGTTCTATGGGGGAAAACCCCAAAGCTTTCTGCAATATCCTCCTGGAGAAATCCAGGCGTGACATCGTCACCTTTCTCCCTTCCTCCTCATTTTTAAACAAGAAACGCACACTGTGGTGCCTTCTCATGCCGGGTCCGGCCGACATGATCAGGCACCGTGAAAAAACACCTTAAAAAGAAAAACCTCAACACCTAGTACTACTCTCAACACACTATACAGAGAAAAAGAAAGACCACTTACCTTACACAAAAATTCACCCCAACCTGAAAAAGAAAAACAAAACTCACAGCAGACATAAATTATGCGCAACAAAATTTTTCCACTATTAAATTCTATAATTTAACACCAGAAAAAGTACAATTTCCTCTTCAAAAAAGATGGCCGCCGCCACTGCACCGGCTGCAGTCTTCAGTTTCGAAGAGTTGATCGCTGTCTCCACCCCTTGATCTTAGCCAAAAGGCCGAGAAGCGATAACCTGAAATGGGCGCTGGCCTGGGCGCCGGCCTCGCCGGCACAGGCCTCCCCTCCGCGGAGACAGCGCCCTTCCTTCCTTCCAGCCGTACGTACGCTCACCCTTCCCTTCGTGTCACGCCCACCCCTACGTTTATACACATTCTCATTGTACAGATTGTTGCGGCCCTGCCCGGAGGCAGAGCGCTCCAAAAAATCAATTTGACTCTTTGACGTTCCCCTCCACGGAAATCTTTAGTAAAAGGCGAAAGATTTGTGCGTGAATGAAGAGAAACCCGAGCTATAGCCATGTAGGCTCAGGCGTCCCGCTACGCCAACCTAAAGCCTAGCTCGTTTGTTCGCGGTAACAAGGGAGGAGCCTGCGGGGCTGTGGCTTGTTGGCAACATCAGGCAGGCAGGCAGGCAGGCAGGCAGGCAGGGCTGGCAGGCTATAATGGAGAGAGAGAGAGAGAGAGGAGGGGAAAAAACAGTAACAATCTCAAAAAAAAAAAAAAAAAAAAAAAAAAAAAAAGAACAAAAACGGAGGGAAAACTGCAAACCGCCGAAAGGGGAGTGGCCTCCGCTCGCACTGCATTTGTGACCAGCTGACAAGGCAGTGAGAGAGACAGAGACCACTCACTCCCCTTCATTCTTACTTATTCTGGTTTTTTTTAAAGGAGTGAGCGCTTTTGGCTGCTTTGTTTTATTTATTCACACAGACAGACAGACAGAGACAGACAGACAGACAAATCAACCAACAAATGTAAAAATAAAGTTTTATAATATTATATATATATATATATATATATATATATATATATATATATATATACATACACACACACACACACACACACACACACACACACACACACACACACACACACACACACACATATTACAAATTCATTAAAATAAACAGGCTGATCATACCATACAACCAGCAACAAACTCTTTCTTTTCCACACGTTTAGGAAGGTGCACCGTTCCTGGAGGTACTGCAATACCAGGTCGATGCGTGGGGCGAACGGGGCAAGCCCCTGTTTCGCCTCCCTGTTCTAAAAATCCATTTAATATGAAGTCCTCATATAGAGGACGTATCAGATATTAAACTGATAAGAACAGATACTACACTTGATCTTAGCCAAAAGGCCGAGAAGCGATAACCTGAAATGGGCGCTGGCCTGGGCGCCGGCCTCGCCGGCACAGGCCTCCCCTCCGCGGAGACAGCGCCCTTCCTTCCTTCCAGCCGTACGTACGCTCACCCTTCCCTTCGTGCCACGCCCACCCCTACGTTTATACACATTCTCATTGTACAGATTGTTGCGGCCCTGCCCGGAGGCAGAGCGCTCCAAAAAATCAATTTGACTCTTTGACGTTCCCCTCCACGGAAATCTTTAGTAAAAGGCGAAAGATTTGTGCGTGAATGAAGAGAAACCCGAGCTATAGCCATGTAGGCTCAGGCGTCCCGCTACGCCAACCTAAAGCCTAGCTCGTTTGTTCGCGGTAACAAGGGAGGAGCCTGCGGGGCTGTGGCTTGTTGGCAACATCAGGCAGGCAGGCAGGCAGGCAGGCAGGCAGGGCTGGCAGGCTATAATGGAGAGAGAGAGAGAGAGAGGAGGGGAAAAAACAGTAACAATCTCAAAAAAAAAAAAAAAAAAAAAAAAAAAAAAAAAAGAACAAAAACGGAGGGAAAACTGCAAACCGCCGAAAGGGGAGTGGCCTCCGCTCGCACTGCATTTGTGACCAGCTGACAAGGCAGTGAGAGAGACAGAGACCACTCACTCCCCTTCATTCTTACTTATTCTGGTTTTTTTTAAAGGAGTGAGCGCTTTTGGCTGCTTTGTTTTATTTATTCACACAGACAGACAGACAGAGACAGACAGACAGACAAATCAACCAACAAATGTAAAAATAAAGTTTTATAATATTATATATATATATATATATATATATATATATATATATATATATACATACACACACACACACACACACACACACACACACACACACACACACACACACACACACACACACACATATTACAAATTCATTAAAATAAACAGGCTGATCATACCATACAACCAGCAACAAACTCTTTCTTTTCCACACGTTTAGGAAGGTGCACCGTTCCTGGAGGTACTGCAATACCAGGTCGATGCGTGGGGCGAACGGGGCAAGCCCCTGTTTCGCCTCCCTGTTCTAAAAATCCATTTAATATGAAGTCCTCATATAGAGGACGTATCAGATATTAAACTGATAAGAACAGATACTACACTTGATCTTAGCCAAAAGGCCGAGAAGCGATAACCTGAAATGGGCGCTGGCCTGGGCGCCGGCCTCGCCGGCACAGGCCTCCCCTCCGCGGAGACAGCGCCCTTCCTTCCTTCCAGCCGTACGTACGCTCACCCTTCCCTTCGTGCCACGCCCACCCCTACGTTTATACACATTCTCATTGTACAGATTGTTGCGGCCCTGCCCGGAGGCAGAGCGCTCCAAAAAATCAATTTGACTCTTTGACGTTCCCCTCCACGGAAATCTTTAGTAAAAGGCGAAAGATTTGTGCGTGAATGAAGAGAAACCCGAGCTATAGCCATGTAGGCTCAGGCGTCCCGCTACGCCAACCTAAAGCCTAGCTCGTTTGTTCGCGGTAACAAGGGAGGAGCCTGCGGGGCTGTGGCTTGTTGGCAACATCAGGCAGGCAGGCAGGCAGGCAGGCAGGCAGGGCTGGCAGGCTATAATGGAGAGAGAGAGAGAGAGAGGAGGGGAAAAAACAGTAACAATCTCAAAAAAAAAAAAAAAAAAAAAAAAAAAAAAAAAAAGAACAAAAACGGAGGGAAAACTGCAAACCGCCGAAAGGGGAGTGGCCTCCGCTCGCACTGCATTTGTGACCAGCTGACAAGGCAGTGAGAGAGACAGAGACCACTCACTCCCCTTCATTCTTACTTATTCTGGTTTTTTTTAAAGGAGTGAGCGCTTTTGGCTGCTTTGTTTTATTTATTCACACAGACAGACAGACAGAGACAGACAGACAGACAAATCAACCAACAAATGTAAAAATAAAGTTTTATAATATTATATATATATATATATATATATATATATATATATATATATATATACATACACACACACACACACACACACACACACACACACACACACACACACACACACACACACACATATTACAAATTCATTAAAATAAACAGGCTGATCATACCATACAACCAGCAACAAACTCTTTCTTTTCCACACGTTTAGGAAGGTGCACCGTTCCTGGAGGTACTGCAATACCAGGTCGATGCGTGGGGCGAACGGGGCAAGCCCCTGTTTCGCCTCCCTGTTCTAAAAATCCATTTAATATGAAGTCCTCATATAGAGGACGTATCAGATATTAAACTGATAAGAACAGATACTACACTTGATCTTAGCCAAAAGGCCGAGAAGCGATAACCTGAAATGGGCGCTGGCCTGGGCGCCGGCCTCGCCGGCACAGGCCTCCCCTCCGCGGAGACAGCGCCCTTCCTTCCTTCCAGCCGTACGTACGCTCACCCTTCCCTTCGTGCCACGCCCACCCCTACGTTTATACACATTCTCATTGTACAGATTGTTGCGGCCCTGCCCGGAGGCAGAGCGCTCCAAAAAATCAATTTGACTCTTTGACGTTCCCCTCCACGGAAATCTTTAGTAAAAGGCGAAAGATTTGTGCGTGAATGAAGAGAAACCCGAGCTATAGCCATGTAGGCTCAGGCGTCCCGCTACGCCAACCTAAAGCCTAGCTCGTTTGTTCGCGGTAACAAGGGAGGAGCCTGCGGGGCTGTGGCTTGTTGGCAACATCAGGCAGGCAGGCAGGCAGGCAGGCAGGCAGGGCTGGCAGGCTATAATGGAGAGAGAGAGAGAGAGAGGAGGGGAAAAAACAGTAACAATCTCAAAAAAAAAAAAAAAAAAAAAAAAAAAAAAAAAAGAACAAAAACGGAGGGAAAACTGCAAACCGCCGAAAGGGGAGTGGCCTCCGCTCGCACTGCATTTGTGACCAGCTGACAAGGCAGTGAGAGAGACAGAGACCACTCACTCCCCTTCATTCTTACTTATTCTGGTTTTTTTTAAAGGAGTGAGCGCTTTTGGCTGCTTTGTTTTATTTATTCACACAGACAGACAGACAGAGACAGACAGACAGACAAATCAACCAACAAATGTAAAAATAAAGTTTTATAATATTATATATATATATATATATATATATATATATATATATATATATACATACACACACACACACACACACACACACACACACACACACACACACACACACACACACATATTACAAATTCATTAAAATAAACAGGCTGATCATACCATACAACCAGCAACAAACTCTTTCTTTTCCACACGTTTAGGAAGGTGCACCGTTCCTGGAGGTACTGCAATACCAGGTCGATGCGTGGGGCGAACGGGGCAAGCCCCTGTTTCGCCTCCCTGTTCTAAAAATCCATTTAATATGAAGTCCTCATATAGAGGACGTATCAGATATTAAACTGATAAGAACAGATACTACACTTGATCTTAGCCAAAAGGCCGAGAAGCGATAACCTGAAATGGGCGCTGGCCTGGGCGCCGGCCTCGCCGGCACAGGCCTCCCCTCCGCGGAGACAGCGCCCTTCCTTCCTTCCAGCCGTACGTACGCTCACCCTTCCCTTCGTGCCACGCCCACCCCTACGTTTATACACATTCTCATTGTACAGATTGTTGCGGCCCTGCCCGGAGGCAGAGCGCTCCAAAAAATCAATTTGACTCTTTGACGTTCCCCTCCACGGAAATCTTTAGTAAAAGGCGAAAGATTTGTGCGTGAATGAAGAGAAACCCGAGCTATAGCCATGTAGGCTCAGGCGTCCCGCTACGCCAACCTAAAGCCTAGCTCGTTTGTTCGCGGTAACAAGGGAGGAGCCTGCGGGGCTGTGGCTTGTTGGCAACATCAGGCAGGCAGGCAGGCAGGCAGGCAGGCAGGGCTGGCAGGCTATAATGGAGAGAGAGAGAGAGAGAGGAGGGGAAAAAACAGTAACAATCTCAAAAAAAAAAAAAAAAAAAAAAAAAAAAAAAAGAACAAAAACGGAGGGAAAACTGCAAACCGCCGAAAGGGGAGTGGCCTCCGCTCGCACTGCATTTGTGACCAGCTGACAAGGCAGTGAGAGAGACAGAGACCACTCACTCCCCTTCATTCTTACTTATTCTGGTTTTTTTTAAAGGAGTGAGCGCTTTTGGCTGCTTTGTTTTATTTATTCACACAGACAGACAGACAGAGACAGACAGACAGACAAATCAACCAACAAATGTAAAAATAAAGTTTTATAATATTATATATATATATATATATATATATATATATATATATATATATATACATACACACACACACACACACACACACACACACACACACACACACACACACACACACACACACACACATATTACAAATTCATTAAAATAAACAGGCTGATCATACCATACAACCAGCAACAAACTCTTTCTTTTCCACACGTTTAGGAAGGTGCACCGTTCCTGGAGGTACTGCAATACCAGGTCGATGCGTGGGGCGAACGGGGCAAGCCCCTGTTTCGCCTCCCTGTTCTAAAAATCCATTTAATATGAAGTCCTCATATAGAGGACGTATCAGATATTAAACTGATAAGAACAGATACTACACTTGATCTTAGCCAAAAGGCCGAGAAGCGATAACCTGAAATGGGCGCTGGCCTGGGCGCCGGCCTCGCCGGCACAGGCCTCCCCTCCGCGGAGACAGCGCCCTTCCTTCCTTCCAGCCGTACGTACGCTCACCCTTCCCTTCGTGCCACGCCCACCCCTACGTTTATACACATTCTCATTGTACAGATTGTTGCGGCCCTGCCCGGAGGCAGAGCGCTCCAAAAAATCAATTTGACTCTTTGACGTTCCCCTCCACGGAAATCTTTAGTAAAAGGCGAAAGATTTGTGCGTGAATGAAGAGAAACCCGAGCTATAGCCATGTAGGCTCAGGCGTCCCGCTACGCCAACCTAAAGCCTAGCTCGTTTGTTCGCGGTAACAAGGGAGGAGCCTGCGGGGCTGTGGCTTGTTGGCAACATCAGGCAGGCAGGCAGGCAGGCAGGCAGGCAGGGCTGGCAGGCTATAATGGAGAGAGAGAGAGAGAGAGGAGGGGAAAAAACAGTAACAATCTCAAAAAAAAAAAAAAAAAAAAAAAAAAAAAAAAAAGAACAAAAACGGAGGGAAAACTGCAAACCGCCGAAAGGGGAGTGGCCTCCGCTCGCACTGCATTTGTGACCAGCTGACAAGGCAGTGAGAGAGACAGAGACCACTCACTCCCCTTCATTCTTACTTATTCTGGTTTTTTTTAAAGGAGTGAGCGCTTTTGGCTGCTTTGTTTTATTTATTCACACAGACAGACAGACAGAGACAGACAGACAGACAAATCAACCAACAAATGTAAAAATAAAGTTTTATAATATTATATATATATATATATATATATATATATATATATATATATATACATACACACACACACACACACACACACACACACACACACACACACACACACACACACACACACACATATTACAAATTCATTAAAATAAACAGGCTGATCATACCATACAACCAGCAACAAACTCTTTCTTTTCCACACGTTTAGGAAGGTGCACCGTTCCTGGAGGTACTGCAATACCAGGTCGATGCGTGGGGCGAACGGGGCAAGCCCCTGTTTCGCCTCCCTGTTCTAAAAATCCATTTAATATGAAGTCCTCATATAGAGGACGTATCAGATATTAAACTGATAAGAACAGATACTACACTTGATCTTAGCCAAAAGGCCGAGAAGCGATAACCTGAAATGGGCGCTGGCCTGGGCGCCGGCCTCGCCGGCACAGGCCTCCCCTCCGCGGAGACAGCGCCCTTCCTTCCTTCCAGCCGTACGTACGCTCACCCTTCCCTTCGTGCCACGCCCACCCCTACGTTTATACACATTCTCATTGTACAGATTGTTGCGGCCCTGCCCGGAGGCAGAGCGCTCCAAAAAATCAATTTGACTCTTTGACGTTCCCCTCCACGGAAATCTTTAGTAAAAGGCGAAAGATTTGTGCGTGAATGAAGAGAAACCCGAGCTATAGCCATGTAGGCTCAGGCGTCCCGCTACGCCAACCTAAAGCCTAGCTCGTTTGTTCGCGGTAACAAGGGAGGAGCCTGCGGGGCTGTGGCTTGTTGGCAACATCAGGCAGGCAGGCAGGCAGGCAGGCAGGCAGGGCTGGCAGGCTATAATGGAGAGAGAGAGAGAGAGAGGAGGGGAAAAAACAGTAACAATCTCAAAAAAAAAAAAAAAAAAAAAAAAAAAAAAAAAAGAACAAAAACGGAGGGAAAACTGCAAACCGCCGAAAGGGGAGTGGCCTCCGCTCGCACTGCATTTGTGACCAGCTGACAAGGCAGTGAGAGAGACAGAGACCACTCACTCCCCTTCATTCTTACTTATTCTGGTTTTTTTTAAAGGAGTGAGCGCTTTTGGCTGCTTTGTTTTATTTATTCACACAGACAGACAGACAGAGACAGACAGACAGACAAATCAACCAACAAATGTAAAAATAAAGTTTTATAATATTATATATATATATATATATATATATATATATATATATATATATATACATACACACACACACACACACACACACACACACACACACACACACACACACACACACACACACACACATATTACAAATTCATTAAAATAAACAGGCTGATCATACCATACAACCAGCAACAAACTCTTTCTTTTCCACACGTTTAGGAAGGTGCACCGTTCCTGGAGGTACTGCAATACCAGGTCGATGCGTGGGGCGAACGGGGCAAGCCCCTGTTTCGCCTCCCTGTTCTAAAAATCCATTTAATATGAAGTCCTCATATAGAGGACGTATCAGATATTAAACTGATAAGAACAGATACTACACTTGATCTTAGCCAAAAGGCCGAGAAGCGATAACCTGAAATGGGCGCTGGCCTGGGCGCCGGCCTCGCCGGCACAGGCCTCCCCTCCGCGGAGACAGCGCCCTTCCTTCCTTCCAGCCGTACGTACGCTCACCCTTCCCTTCGTGCCACGCCCACCCCTACGTTTATACACATTCTCATTGTACAGATTGTTGCGGCCCTGCCCGGAGGCAGAGCGCTCCAAAAAATCAATTTGACTCTTTGACGTTCCCCTCCACGGAAATCTTTAGTAAAAGGCGAAAGATTTGTGCGTGAATGAAGAGAAACCCGAGCTATAGCCATGTAGGCTCAGGCGTCCCGCTACGCCAACCTAAAGCCTAGCTCGTTTGTTCGCGGTAACAAGGGAGGAGCCTGCGGGGCTGTGGCTTGTTGGCAACATCAGGCAGGCAGGCAGGCAGGCAGGCAGGCAGGGCTGGCAGGCTATAATGGAGAGAGAGAGAGAGAGAGGAGGGGAAAAAACAGTAACAATCTCAAAAAAAAAAAAAAAAAAAAAAAAAAAAAAAAGAACAAAAACGGAGGGAAAACTGCAAACCGCCGAAAGGGGAGTGGCCTCCGCTCGCACTGCATTTGTGACCAGCTGACAAGGCAGTGAGAGAGACAGAGACCACTCACTCCCCTTCATTCTTACTTATTCTGGTTTTTTTTAAAGGAGTGAGCGCTTTTGGCTGCTTTGTTTTATTTATTCACACAGACAGACAGACAGAGACAGACAGACAGACAAATCAACCAACAAATGTAAAAATAAAGTTTTATAATATTATATATATATATATATATATATATATATATATATATATATATATATACATACACACACACACACACACACACACACACACACACACACACACACACACACACACACACACACATATTACAAATTCATTAAAATAAACAGGCTGATCATACCATACAACCAGCAACAAACTCTTTCTTTTCCACACGTTTAGGAAGGTGCACCGTTCCTGGAGGTACTGCAATACCAGGTCGATGCGTGGGGCGAACGGGGCAAGCCCCTGTTTCGCCTCCCTGTTCTAAAAATCCATTTAATATGAAGTCCTCATATAGAGGACGTATCAGATATTAAACTGATAAGAACAGATACTACACTTGATCTTAGCCAAAAGGCCGAGAAGCGATAACCTGAAATGGGCGCTGGCCTGGGCGCCCGGCCTCGCCGGCACAGGCCTCCCCTCCGCGGAGACAGCGCCCTTCCTTCCTTCCAGCCGTACGTACGCTCACCCTTCCCTTCGTGCCACGCCCACCCCTAACGTTTATACACATTCTCATTGTACAGATTGTTGCGGCCCTGCCCGGAGGCAGAGCGCTCCAAAAAATCAATTTGACTCTTTGACGTTCCCCTCCACGGAAATCTTTAGTAAAAGGCGAAAGATTTGTGCGTGAATGAAGAGAAACCCGAGCTATAGCCATGTAGGCTCAGGCGTCCCGCTACGCCAACCTAAAGCCTAGCTCGTTTGTTCGCGGTAACAAGGGAGGAGCCTGCGGGGCTGTGGCTTGTTGGCAACATCAGGCAGGCAGGCAGGCAGGCAGGCAGGCAGGGCTGGCAGGCTATAATGGAGAGAGAGAGAGAGAGAGGAGGGGAAAAAACAGTAACAATCTCAAAAAAAAAAAAAAAAAAAAAAAAAAAAAAAAGAACAAAAACGGAGGGAAAACTGCAAAACCGCCGAAAGGGGAGTGGCCTCCGCTCGCACTGCATTTGTGACCAGCTGACAAGGCAGTGAGAGAGACAGAGACCACTCACTCCCCTTCATTCTTACTTATTCTGGTTTTTTTTAAAGGAGTGAGCGCTTTTGGCTGCTTTGTTTTATTTATTCACACAGACAGACAGACAGAGACAGACAGACAGACAAATCAACCAACAAATGTAAAAATAAAGTTTTATAATATTATATATATATATATATATATATATATATATATATATATATATATACATAC
This sequence comes from Brachyhypopomus gauderio, assembly GCF_052324685.1. Classification (NCBI taxonomy): domain Eukaryota; kingdom Metazoa; phylum Chordata; class Actinopteri; order Gymnotiformes; family Hypopomidae; genus Brachyhypopomus; species Brachyhypopomus gauderio. The sequence goes on from NW_027507593.1 coordinate 21,998, forward strand.
ACACACACACACACACACTCACACACACACACACACACACACACACACACACACACACATATTACAAATTCATTAAAATAAACAGGCTGATCATACCATACAACCAGCAACAAACTCTTTCTTTTCCACACGTTTAGGAAGGTGCACCGTTCCTGGAGGTACTGCAATACCAGGTCGATGCGTGGGGCGAACGGGGCAAGCCCCTGTTTCGCCTCCCTGTTCTAAAAATCCATTTAATATGAAGTCCTCATATAGAGGACGTATCAGATATTAAACTGATAAGAACAGATACTACACTTGATCTTAGCCAAAAGGCCGAGAAGCGATAACCTGAAATGGGCGCTGGCCTGGGCGCCGGCCTCGCCGGCACAGGCCTCCCCTCCGCGGAGACAGCGCCCTTCCTTCCTTCCAGCCGTACGTACGCTCACCCTTCCCTTCGTGCCACGCCCACCCCTACGTTTATACACATTCTCATTGTACAGATTGTTGCGGCCCTGCCCGGAGGCAGAGCGCTCCAAAAAATCAATTTGACTCTTTGACGTTCCCCTCCACGGAAATCTTTAGTAAAAGGCGAAAGATTTGTGCGTGAATGAAGAGAAACCCGAGCTATAGCCATGTAGGCTCAGGCGTCCCGCTACGCCAACCTAAAGCCTAGCTCGTTTGTTCGCGGTAACAAGGGAGGAGCCTGCGGGGCTGTGGCTTGTTGGCAACATCAGGCAGGCAGGCAGGCAGGCAGGCAGGCAGGGCTGGCAGGCTATAATGGAGAGAGAGAGAGAGAGAGGAGGGGAAAAAACAGTAACAATCTCAAAAAAAAAAAAAAAAAAAAAAAAAAAAAAAAAAGAACAAAAACGGAGGGAAAACTGCAACACCGCCGAAAGGGGAGTGGCCTCCGCTCGCACTGCATTTGTGACCAGCTGACAAGGCAGTGAGAGAGACAGAGACCACTCACTCCCCTTCATTCTTACTTATTCTGGTTTTTTTTTAAGGAGTGAGCGCTTTTGGCTGCTTTGTTTTATTTATTCACACAGACAGACAGACAGAGACAGACAGACAGACAAATCAACCAACAAATGTAAAAATAAAGTTTTTATAATATTATATATATATATATATATATATATATATATTATATATATATATACATACACACACACACACACACACACACACACACACACACACACACACACACACACACACACACATATTACAAATTCATTAAAATAAACAGGCTGATCATACCATACAACCAGCAACAAACTCTTTCTTTTCCACACGTTTAGGAAGGTGCACCGTTCCTGGAGGTACTGCAATACCAGGTCGATGCGTGGGGCGAACGGGGCAAGCCCCTGTTTCGCCTCCCTGTTCTAAAAATCCATTTAATATGAAGTCCTCATATAGAGGACGTATCAGATATTAAACTGATAAGAACAGATACTACACTTGATCTTAGCCAAAAGGCCGAGAAGCGATAACCTGAAATGGGCGCTGGCCTGGGCGCCGGCCTCGCCGGCACAGGCCTCCCCTCCGCGGAGACAGCGCCCTTCCTTCCTTCCAGCCGTACGTACGCTCACCCTTCCCTTCGTGCCACGCCCACCCCTACGTTTATACACATTCTCATTGTACAGATTGTTGCGGCCCTGCCCGGAGGCAGAGCGCTCCAAAAAATCAATTTGACTCTTTGACGTTCCCCTCCACGGAAATCTTTAGTAAAAGGCGAAAGATTTGTGCGTGAATGAAGAGAAACCCGAGCTATAGCCATGTAGGCTCAGGCGTCCCGCTACGCCAACCTAAAGCCTAGCTCGTTTGTTCGCGGTAACAAGGGAGGAGCCTGCGGGGCTGTGGCTTGTTGGCAACATCAGGCAGGCAGGCAGGCAGGCAGGCAGGCAGGGCTGGCAGGCTATAATGGAGAGAGAGAGAGAGAGAGGAGGGGAAAAAAACAGTAACAATCTCAAAAAAAAAAAAAAAAAAAAAAAAAAAAAAAAAGAACAAAAACGGAGGGAAAACTGCAAACCGCCGAAAGGGGAGTGGCCTCCGCTCGCACTGCATTTGTGACCAGCTGACAAGGCAGTGAGAGAGACAGAGACCACTCACTCCCCTTCATTCTTACTTATTCTGGTTTTTTTTAAAGGAGTGAGCGCTTTTTGGCTGCTTTGTTTTATTTATTCACACAGACAGACAGACAGAGACAGACAGACAGACAAATCAACCAACAAATGTAAAAATAAAGTTTTATAATATTATATATATATATATATATATATATATATATATATATATATATACATACACACACACACACCCACACACACACACACACACACACACACACACACACACACACACACACACATATTACAAATTCATTAAAATAAACAGGCTGATCATACCATACAACCAGCAACAAACTCTTTCTTTTTCCACACGTTTAGGAAGGTGCACCGTTCCTGGAGGTACTGCAATACCAGGTCGATGCGTGGGGCGAACGGGGCAAGCCCCTGTTTCGCCTCCCTGTTCTAAAAATCCATTTAATATGAAGTCCTCATATAGAGGACGTATCAGATATTAAACTGATAAGAACAGATACTACACTTGATCTTAGCCAAAAGGCCGAGAAGCGATAACCTGAAAATGGGCGCTGGCCTGGGCGCCGGCCTCGCCGGCACAGGCCTCCCCTCCGCGGAGACAGCGCCCTTCCTTCCTTCCAGCCGTACGTACGCTCACCCTTCCCTTCGTGCCACGCCCACCCCTACGTTTATACACATTCTCATTGTACAGATTGTTGCGGCCCTGCCCGGAGGCAGAGCGCTCCAAAAAATCAATTTGACTCTTTGACGTTCCCCTCCACGGAAATCTTTAGTAAAAGGCGAAAGATTTGTGCGTGAATGAAGAGAAACCCGAGCTATAGCCATGTAGGCTCAGGCGTCCCGCTACGCCAACCTAAAGCCTAGCTCGTTTGTTCGCGGTAACAAGGGAGGAGCCTGCGGGGCTGTGGCTTGTTGGCAACATCAGGCAGGCAGGCAGGCAGGCAGGCAGGCAGGGCTGGCAGGCTATAATGGAGAGAGAGAGAGAGAGGAGGGGAAAAAACAGTAACAATCTCAAAAAAAAAAAAAAAAAAAAAAAAAAAAAAAGAACAAAAACGGAGGGAAAACTGCAAACCGCCGAAAGGGGAGTGGCCTCCGCTCGCACTGCATTTGTGACCAGCTGACAAGGCAGTGAGAGAGACAGAGACCACTCACTCCCCTTCATCTTACTTATTCTGGTTTTTTTTAAAGGAGTGAGCGCTTTTGGCTGCTTTGTTTTATTTATTCACACAGACAGACAGACAGACAGACAAGACAGACAAATCAAACCAACAAATGTAAAAATAAAGTTTTATAATATTATATATATATATATATATATATATATATATATATATATATATATACATACACACACACACACACACACACACACACACACACACACACACACACACACACACACACACATATTACAAATTCATTAAAATAAACAGGCTGATCATACCATACAACCAGCAACAAACTCTTTCTTTTCCACACGTTTAGGAAGGTGCACCGTTCCTGGAGGTACTGCAATACCAGGTCGATGCGTGGGGCGAACGGGGCAAGCCCCTGTTTCGCCTCCCTGTTCTAAAATCCATTTAATATGAAGTCCTCATATAGAGGACGTATCAGATATTAAACTGATAAGAACAGATACTACACTTGATCTTAGCCAAAAGGCCGAGAAGCGATAACCTGAAATGGGCGCTGGCCTGGGCGCCGGCCTCGCCGGCACAGGCCTCCCCTCCGCGGAGACAGCGCCCTTCCTTCCTTCCAGCCGTACGTACGCTCACCCTTCCCTTCGTGCCACGCCCACCCCTACGTTTATACACATTCTCATTGTACAGATTGTTGCGGCCCTGCCCGGAGGCAGAGCGCTCCAAAAAATCAATTTGACTCTTTGACGTTCCCCTCCACGGAAATCTTTAGTAAAAGGCGAAAGATTTGTGCGTGAATGAAGAGAAACCCGAGCTATAGCCATGTAGGCTCAGGCGTCCCGCTACGCCAACCTAAAGCCTAGCTCGTTTGTTCGCGGTAACAAGGGAGGAGCCTGCGGGGCTGTGGCTTGTTGGCAACATCAGGCAGGCAGGCAGGCAGGCAGGCAGGCAGGGCTGGCAGGCTATAATGGAGAGAGAGAGAGAGAGAGGAGGGGAAAAAACAGTAACAATCTCAAAAAAAAAAAAAAAAAAAAAAAAAAAAAAAGAACAAAAACGGAGGGAAAACTGCAAACCGCCGAAAGGGGAGTGGCCTCCGCTCGCACTGCATTTGTGACCAGCTGACAAGGCAGTGAGAGAGACAGAGACCACTCACTCCCCTTCATTCTTACTTATTCTGGTTTTTTTTAAAGGAGTGAGCGCTTTTGGCTGCTTTGTTTTATTTATTCACACAGACAGACAGACAGAGACAGACAGACAGACAAATCAACCAACAAATGTAAAAATAAAGTTTTATAATATTATATATATATATATATATATATATATATATATATATATATATATACATACACACACACACACACACACACACAACACACACACACACACACACACACACACACACACATATTACAAATTCATTAAAATAAACAGGCTGATCATACCATACAACCAGCACAAACTCTTTCTTTTCCACACGTTTAGGAAGGTGCACCGTTCCTGGAGGTACTGCAATACCAGGTCGATGCGTGGGGCGAACGGGGCAAGCCCCTGTTTCGCCTCCCTGTTCTAAAAATCCATTTAATATGAAGTCCTCATATAGAGGACGTATCAGATATTAAACTGATAAGAACAGATACTACACTTGATCTTAGCCAAAAGGCCGAGAAGCGATAACCTGAAATGGGCGCTGGCCTGGGCGCCGGCCTCGCCGGCACAGGCCTCCCCTCCGCGGAGACAGCGCCCTTCCTTCCTTCCAGCCGTACGTACGCTCACCCTTCCCTTCGTGCCACGCCCACCCCTACGTTTATACACATTCTCATTGTACAGATTGTTGCGGCCCTGCCCGGAGGCAGAGCGCTCCAAAAAATCAATTTGACTCTTTGACGTTCCCCTCCACGGAAATCTTTAGTAAAAGGCGAAGATTTGTGCGTGAATGAAGAGAAACCCGAGCTATAGCCATGTAGGCTCAGGCGTCCCGCTACGCCAACCTAAAGCCTAGCTCGTTTGTTCGCGGTAACAAGGGAGGAGCCTGCGGGGCTGTGGCTTGTTGGCAACATCAGCAGGCAGGCAGGCAGGCAGGCAGGCAGGGCTGGCAGGCTATAATGGAGAGAGAGAGAGAGAGAGGAGGGGAAAAAACAGTAACAATCTCAAAAAAAAAAAAAAAAAAAAAAAAAAAAAAAAAGAACAAAAACGGAGGGAAAACTGCAAAACCGCCGAAAGGGGAGTGGCCTCCGCTCGCACTGCATTTGTGACCAGCTGACAAGGCAGTGAGAG
>NW_027507594.1:0-31268 GCF_052324685.1 Brachyhypopomus gauderio
TCATCCCCTGAATACTGTTGGTCTCCATGGATACTCCTCTCATTCACCTGTGTTCCAACAGCCTCATCACCACACTATATAACACTTCCAGTGTCTCCCAGTACATGTGAAGTACTGCCATCACTTCCTGGTCTGCATATCAAGTCTATGTTACATTATGAAAACATTTTGTCTGACATGACATAAAAACGGAATAATATGACATTTATCAAAATGTATGATTATGTTCATTATGTTGTAGTCTCTACATGCAGACCACCTTATTATTTTGGAGACATACACCATCAGAATGGCACTTCCAGATGTGTGTACAGCTGTGTGGAGAATTCCTTCATGGTGTGACGCATGTACAGAGGTGGCAGGAGGCAGAGGCTGCAAACTGAAAGCTTCATTATCCATGGTAAAAAGAAACACCAAGACTCAGGCCAAACGGCAGTAATAATGTAGATAGCAGCACTTTCATGAAAAGGGACATTTCAGACCTTAGTATTGCAAAAAGTATTTGTATTCACAATTATTGTATTAATGTTGAGGACATCTGATTAATATGAAAATATTGATTTCTTCAGAAATGCATTTTATGATCATATTCAGAGAGCTGCCACTGTGTACGTAATGGGGTTGAAGAAAAACATTGCCCAGATCTTGAAAAAATGACCAATAATTATAAAGAGCTAATGCTTGAGATGAGAAAATATGATTTTGTGATTGATAAAAATATCCTTAATGCTGTGATGTACACAGAGAAATGATACATTTAAGCAAAAAATTTGAAAATGTCAAAGTCCAATTTGAATCATTATAGTGGACCCATGTGGGTTGGAGTCCTGCCAAGCACTGAACGATTCGGTGAACGAATCTTTTGAACGAATATTTTTAGTGAACTGATTCTAATGATTCAGTTCATCTAAAAGAACTGCTGTGCCCATCACTAACAAATAATGTTACTGACGATCAATGGACACACAATTAATTAGAAAAACGACCACATCGTGCCGCTGCCTCTATGTACTCCATATGTGCGAGCTATAAACTGGTGCATTACGGTTGCCACCTAACGGCAGAAATAAGAACTGCAGGCAATACGCTAATCTTCAAATAAAACGAACTTTAAGACTGACAAGTAAATAACATTCGTTTGTAGACAATTATCCGTCCAATGAGTAGAGATGTCACGTTTTGTGGTTAACTCTGACAAGCATACATTACTGCTAATTTAATTCATGTGGCAGAATATTTATTTGACAGCAGTTAAATAAAACGACAAGGTATTATGGGTCATTTAGTCCAATACTCCGCAAAAGGTAATTATTTTGCTAGCGTTTGCTTTCCCCCTTTTACGTTGCTAAGTGTTTCTGCATATCGGAGTCATGGAGAAAAACATGTTTTGATATCAAGGTAAATCGCCAAGGTGAAACTCCAAACAAAATATCTAAAATCCCTCAGTCGTTTACCGACCCCCAAAGAGACAAGACACTTTTGCATTTGCTGTGGAAAAAAATCAACAAATATCTCCAAATATCTACAAATTAATATCTTCAAACAATTAATATCTCCATTTAATATCTTCAACGTATTAATATATTGAATTAATATATTTACTGAATTAATATCTCGAATTAACATATTCAACGAGTTAATATCTCGAATTAATTTGTTTAACCTGTTTAAAATGTTGTTTTCCCTGCCTTTCACTGGGCTGCGACCAGTGCTCCTTTGTGCCACTGGAGTTTCGGCCGTTGTTTGGTCTTTTCTCGTTTACAGGCGGCGGGTCCGAGATCAACAGACGGAAGTCGAAGCTGCAGCTCATACCGACACCTGCGACGGTAAATTAGGCAGCTAGCGACGAACACACCCCTATATTCGCAAGCTAGTTTGCTACATTAAACTAGCTACCTATCACTATGTTACTTAGCCTAACTAAATTGGCTACCCTTTAATGGCAAATTTAAACTAGGTTGTGTGGCGAGCAGAACTAACAAAAACCCAAAAAGAAGATGCACGACTACGCCACCTAGGGGAATTTCACCCCAAGGAATTATACTGGGGCAAATGAAAGCCTCAGCACAAACGAAAACCATTAACGAAAAGGACACAAGTTCAAGACCACTGGACCAGAGAGGTAGTTTCAATAATTTCTTTAATATAAAAATATACTTCGACCACTTTATGGATCGTATATAAAAATATATAATTTGCACAGACTCACAATGACAAGTAAAACAAGAGGGAACAGGGCTGCGGCCTTGGTAATTAAGATGAGAGCTATGAGATCACCTCTATACTGTACGCTCACCGTGACCATACTTCACACTCAATACTCTTCACTCACTACCACACCCGTGCACGAGATTCCACCACCTGGGACATCTGCCTCTGTCCGGCCTGCAGCTCCTGCCCTGCACAAACAATCAAATAATTAAACAAAACCCGGACAATAAGAAGACCAATAAGTCACAAACACAACCCAAAAAACCAAACGCTTTGCAGCGCAGTTTGGCACCAACACTATTTAAAGAAACCACGAAACAAATCACACCACAAAATCACTGCAAACGAAAAAGGGATAAAGAAATAAAAACCAGACACTCAACCAAATCAAACATGTAAAACTAAGAAGGTCGCCGCCAAACTGAGCCTAAACACGTAACAGGGAAAACAAATAGAAAACACGAAACACACGATCACTCGAACGACGTGAATCACGAACGGCCCAAACAAAACAGCAGCACTGCCGGCTACTGGAACCACGCGCAAACTTTATTTTTGGGTGAAAGTTGCTGTTGTATTCTCTCCCCTTTATGACTGGAATCCGCTGGTTGCTCCAACAGCCACGGCGAATTCTTCACAACAGCGCGATGACTAAACAAAGGAAAATGAATTAAAAACAAATCCCTTTATTAAAAGTGCCAATAATCAGCAATCCCACCTTACCTAACCAGGTTGTTCTCAAATAGCAACTGCCCACCCGTGGTAGATATCAGCACAGTAATTCTCTTGACGCGCCCACCGAACTGCGACGAAACAGCAGAGCATGTCAATTCTCCGCGCACAGCACTTACTGATAATCAGACGCCCAAAAGAAGCGCCATACCTCGACGGTATTAAGCTGGTCCAACAATGATGACTCGCCACCATTAGAGGTGCTGGAAAAACCTGATGACAGCAGGGGATCTGCCCACATAACCACACCCCTGCTATTTATAACCCCAGGATACACCTACCCCGCGACTCACACGGCTCCACCACAATTTGTAATTAGGGAGGGAATTAGTGAGATTACCCCCAAAAATCTCACTCTGCCACATTCTACCCCCACATTTAATATCGTCGCCCCGACGATAAACCCATGTAGAAACCACTAGTGCCATGGTCCAAACACGGCCAACTGTACATTTGACACAGAGCTGTGTGGCTCGTCTGCCTCACAAACCCCACCGACCGCACGCATCCTTGCAGGTCTTGCTATTAAGCAACCGATAGTCTACACACATGTGCAAACTCCCATACTTCCCCGTCACCAACACGACAGGAGAGGCACATACACTACTACTCCCTCTCACTACCCGAGACTCGAGAAGCTGATCGATATGAGCCTTTACGACGTCATACTCGGATGGAGGAATGTGTCTATACCTCTGCCACACTGGTGCCCTATCCAACAAAGGAATTTCAGGTGCTATAAGGTTGGTGCAACCCAGATCACCCATGGGCTAACAACTGAATTGTAATCCTGTAGAAGAAACTTCACTTCACTCGGTTCCTGGTCTGTCAGTGCCGATCAGTCCACAGCCTCTATTCCAGGCTGCACAGCAGTAGCTGCTACGAAGGTTCGCATTGCAGCAGTGGTGGACCTAACATCCATAACCCCAGTAGGAAGGCTAACAACCTGAACACTGCTTAAAAACCCAAGGTGTGTTTGTTCCTTCATTGACGACAGGAACATACACTGTACCCTTATCCACCGGAACTAGGCAGGAAGAGGCCGATAGCCCGGCTGGCAACCCAGCCTCAGGAGGTTCAAATAGAACAGAGCGACCAAAAGGTAACTCCGCACAAGTGCTACATCCAACTCCAGATAACCGATATATGGGATATCAAACCCATTAACAACCCGTAGTTGTAGCCAATGACAGGACTGGAGACGGTCCTGACCCCAAGGTTCAAACTGCTGCAAAAAGAAGCTCTCGGTGACGGTAGACACCATAGAACCCGTGTCCAACAGACAAGACTGAAACGCCCCCAATTACAATATCGGGGCAAGATGACATTAGCCTAGAAACAGTACCTGGCTTGGAGCCCAAAGATACCCCTTCTGAACTGTGGCTCTGCAGCTCAGTGGGCATTAGTTTTCCGACTGCTGATGGTGAGCGGACTCTGCTGCCCTTAAGGGTGGGCCCCGATTGGAGTGCAACACCCGTTCCCCATCACACTCTCTTGCAAAATGACCAGGCCGCTGGCATCGGCGACAAATGACACGCCCTTGTTGAAAGGGACGATTACGTTCTGAGGACGTCTGCAAAGAAGCAACAGTTTGAGTTAACTTATCAAGTTGAGCTTGCTGACGCTTCACCAACTCTTTCAACTCTTGCAACTCAGATGACCTTGACGCACTGGGTGAAACTGAACAGGGACTCCCCTGCACACCATACTGTAAGCCATATGCCGATGGTAGGGAGAGACAACGTCCCCTGGCACCCCCTGGCAATCCTTCCCTCTCCCATCGAATGGCCTCTCCACGCACCTCTAACAATGTGGCAGTGGGCTGCTGCCGAACAAACTGCTTCAACTCTCTACGGAGAGCACCGTCTAAAACATGTTCTACAAACTGATCCCGAAGTAAAACCTGCGCGTTTAACATTCCCTCTGGGGCCTGTTGCTTTACCGGTTCCATCAACGCCATCAATGCTAATGAGAACTCCTGTAATGTTTCCCCTTCCTGCTGTTTTCTTGAGAAAAAGGCCTGCTGTAATGTTACATAAGATTGTGAGCACTCGTAAAGATCTTTTAAAATGGTAAAAATGCTAGCTGGATCCCCCCTCTCTATATTAGAGCGGTACTTTATTTCTTCCCTTGCCTCCCCTTCCAAATGGTCAAAAATAAAGAAAGCCTGATCGGATACCGAGAGATGGCGGGCTCGCATACAAGCTTTAACTTCTTCTATCCATTCCACTATACCGATCCCAGTCTTACCATTAAAAAACGAACATTTACGATCGCGAGGGACAACCACCAAACGCTCCGTAACACTAGCACCCGTTGAAGGGGCATTACTTACACCAACAGGAACAGCTGGGGTAACTACACTAGCACCAGTTGGTACAGTAGCCCTTTCCTGGAGTAATCGCTCATTATCAGCCTTAAGCTGCATGACTAGGTCTCGAAGCTGCTGTATCTCTTCCTCCATTTTAATAGCAGGTGTGCTATAACACAAAAACAACCCAGTCAAACTACCAGTCCCTCAAACAAATGCTGCTGTTTTGTATCAAAAAAAAAAAGAGAAAAAAAAATAATCAATCCCCAAAACATACAAACTAATACACTCTACGTCTCTGGTACTCAGTGGATCCTGCCGACTACGCCAAAATGTGGCGAGCAGAACTAACAAAAACCCAAAAAGAAGATGCACGACTACGCCACCTAGGGGAATTTCACCCCAAGGAATTATACTGGGGCAAATGAAAGCCTCAGCACAAACGAAAACCATTAACGAAAAGGACACAAGTTCAAGACCACTGGACCAGAGAGGTAGTTTCAATAATTTCTTTAATATAAAAATATACTTCGACCACTTTATGGATCGTATATAAAAATATATAATTTGCACAGACTCACAATGACAAGTAAAACAAGAGGGAACAGGGCTGCGGCCTTGGTAATTAAGATGAGAGCTATGAGATCACCTCTATACTGTACGCTCACCGTGACCATACTTCACACTCAATACTCTTCACTCACTACCACACCCGTGCACGAGATTCCACCACCTGGGACATCTGCCTCTGTCCGGCCTGCAGCTCCTGCCCTGCACAAACAATCAAATAATTAAACAAAACCCGGACAATAAGAAGACCAATAAGTCACAAACACAACCCAAAAAACCAAACGCTTTGCAGCGCAGTTTGGCACCAACACTATTTAAAGAAACCACGAAACAAATCACACCACAAAATCACTGCAAACGAAAAAGGGATAAAGAAATAAAAACCAGACACTCAACCAAATCAAACATGTAAAACTAAGAAGGTCGCCGCCAAACTGAGCCTAAACACGTAACAGGGAAAACAAATAGAAAACACGAAACACACGATCACTCGAACGACGTGAATCACGAACGGCCCAAACAAAACAGCAGCACTGCCGGCTACTGGAACCACGCGCAAACTTTATTTTTGGGTGAAAGTTGCTGTTGTATTCTCTCCCCTTTATGACTGGAATCCGCTGGTTGCTCCAACAGCCACGGCGAATTCTTCACAACAGCGCGATGACTAAACAAAGGAAAATGAATTAAAAACAAATCCCTTTATTAAAAGTGCCAATAATCAGCAATCCCACCTTACCTAACCAGGTTGTTCTCAAATAGCAACTGCCCACCCGTGGTAGATATCAGCACAGTAATTCTCTTGACGCGCCCACCGAACTGCGACGAAACAGCAGAGCATGTCAATTCTCCGCGCACAGCACTTACTGATAATCAGACGCCCAAAAGAAGCGCCATACCTCGACGGTATTAAGCTGGTCCAACAATGATGACTCGCCACCATTAGAGGTGCTGGAAAAACCTGATGACAGCAGGGGATCTGCCCACATAACCACACCCCTGCTATTTATAACCCCAGGATACACCTACCCCGCGACTCACACGGCTCCACCACAATTTGTAATTAGGGAGGGAATTAGTGAGATTACCCCCAAAAATCTCACTCTGCCACAGTTGCATCAAAGTTTTTAATATTTCAGTGTTTTTTAAACATCTTCCTTAGGACATGATCGGGAGCCTTTTGCATTGGACGAAGGCATCTTTGAGACGCTCCATACCCCGATCCGAGAGGTAGTTGGCTATTATTGGTGAAATCTTTCTTAGCCAGCTTCATTCTGTTTAAATCAAATCAAATCAAATATATTTGTATAGCGCTTTTCACAACACGTTGTCACAACATGTACAGGATTTAGGGAAGTTTCTGTGCAGAACTGTAGCATGCATTGTTTATTTGCATGCTGGTCACAATAGTAAAATGCAGGTCGCACATACTTGTCTAGTCGCAAAGTAACACGTATTTGGTTTTCTCCATAGTTGAGGCTTATACAGACTCGCCAAGGATTGGACAGAGCACATAGGATGTTTGCCTTCACCTTCTCACGAATGGGTTCTTCAGCTACACAGGTTCCCTTAAGTTTTTAATGTGTATCACAGGCACAAAAATATTTTGTTACCTGAGGGTTTATAAGGGGTTTGTCCATTTCAGTGGTAAAGTTATTTTTCTGCTTGACTGCAGGTGGTGGAGGTGAAGCTCCAGCACAAGTCCATCTACAGTGGGCTGGAGAGTGAGCACTGGTGGGTGCTCAACAATGACTTTTACTGGATAGGTGCAGAGGTGAGTCATGGGAACAGGTTCACAATTTCAGTAAGAATGGACATGCTACTGTAAATGTCCCTTCAACCTAATCTTTTCCTTGTATTTGTAGCTTACCCTCCACCACTTTGCCAGCGCTAGTGCCGTGGCCTGCATCAAGGTAACAAAGAGTCTTGACTATAAGCATCTTTCACTAGCTTGTCCCATTCTGAATTACACTCATCAGCATGTCCTCTGTTAATTCAGCGGAGGGGATCCAGCATCACAGACGCCACCATCTACCTGCGCACCTGTTCAACAACAACGTCGGTGCAGAATATTTTTCTGGTTAGTGCTTCCTCCTTTCTGATTGCATTTAGAATTATTTGTGGTGAGGTTTTTAGAAAATGATATCTAAAGGCATTTTTATTGTGTGTGTTTTGTAGCAAACGGTGGTGTCCACTTGGTTTAAGGGTGTCTCCATTGGTTCGGATGACATTTTCAGGTCATCCGAATCTAGTCACACCCAGACCCTGGAGACACCGAACCCAGCTGTTTTTTCCAGCAGTCCATCCCCACCGAGAGCACCCCCTCAACGACCACCTCCAGGCTTTTAAACACCTACACATGAATTGAATTCTTATATAAATTCATAATTTCACTGTGTGGCATGCGTTTTATTTTTCTACGTAATTTAATATTTTTGCTTGCATGTGTGTTTTTCAGATGCTGAAGGTTTTCCCATAACCACATGAGGACTAGATGTTGGTCTTTTGGGACACAGAGGTAGAACATCACATGGACTGATCACCCACCTGGAGCGTTTTACATCTGCCCCTTCTCTTTCCCCCAACACTCTGTTTCATCTTTTGAGGTTTGTGTAACCCTAACTCATCTTCCAGATTTCTCATGAAAACATAAAGCTGTGTGTAGTCTTTATTCTGCTTTTCTGTCTCTTTCGTTCTGTCCATCATGTGGGTCTCCTGTGCTTCTTCCTGGATTAGAGACTACCGACAGCTGTGCAACCTGAATTTCACGCAGGCTCCCAGGACAAGAGGACTACTGCAGTTTGTGGACCAGGACAGAATAATAAGCCTTGACAAGATGTGCATCAGGATGATGAGAGACTTTATGATCCACGCCAGAGAACAGAGACAAGACCAGAGGACTGAACGGCATCAAGAACCGATCGTCGGGATTATTAGAACAATCACCATCGTCAGTGTGCAAGGAACTGTGAGGAAAGCCCGAAAGAATCACCATTCGTGGACTATTCATCATCACCGTGGACAACCATCAGGATTACAGATTCGACCATTTTGGGATTTTTGGTTATCAACAGCAGATTATCAGTGCTCCTGTCATCCTCATCAGACCTCTACAACTAACTCAGAATGCTGCAGCACGACTGGTCTTCAATCTCCCTAAGTTCTCACATGTGACTCCTCTGCTACGCTCTCTTCACTGGCTTCCAGTAGCGGCACGCATCAGATATAAAACATTGATGCTTGCTTACAAAGCCAAAAATGGACTGGCCCCTCCCTACATGATGTCCATGGTCAAAAGCCAATCCGTACAGCGAACACTCAGAAACTCAAGCTTGGCTCGACTCGAAACTCCATGCTTAAAGTCTCATGGAAGACAAAGCTCCAAACTATTCTCCGTCCTGGCTCCAAGATGGTGGAACGATCTTCCATTAGCTGCTAGGACTGCAGAGTCTATTGCTATCTTCAAGCGTAGACTGAAGACCCACCTGTTTGTTGAGTTCTTACCAGAGCACTAACTCAGCTGATACCACTTGCCGTGGTTCTTTAAATGGTATGTTTGTCTGTGGTTATTTGTGCTTCTTGGCAAATGTCTAACTTGCAAAAACACTAGGTAATGACATTGACTCCTGTAGTTTAGTAGTAGTCTGACTCAATGGTATCTTGAATTCTGGCCTATTCGTACTATTTCCTAGGATGAATTCTGTGATTGAATGCAAAGCACTTTGTAAGTCGCTCTGGATAAGAGCGTCTGCTAAATGCCGTAAATGTAAATGATTTTGTAAATTGTTAGTGAAATAGTTATTATTGTTTTATAAATATTTATCAGTAATGTGATTGTGTTTTAATTGCAAAGGAGTCATACTGTCTTGTATTTTACCTTTGGTGTTACTCATGTAATCATCAGTATGCTTAGTCTGATTGTGTGGTTTGTGTGTGACTTGTGTATTAGTCTGTATAATTAGATTTTGTGTTTTTGTGTGATTTGTGTATTTAACCAGGCCACCCGAAGGGGACTGGTCCCTGCTGGATACACGCACCTATCCGGATACAAGCACCTGCCTGTGGATGTACTGATGCCAGGGTTAGACGTGCCATTGCCACAAGAGGTCGTGCGGATGCTAGTTCCTATCAGAGGCTCACCATCTACACTGAAGGGACTGTGACTACTTGGCCGGGGAACGAGAACTGTGACTACTACTGTAGAACTGTAGAACCACCCTGCGCACCACGGACTTGTGCTAACGGGCCGCCCAATGGAGGATGGGTTCCCTTTTGAGTCTTGGTCCTCCCGAGGTTTCTTCCTATTCCCCTCCATCATAGGGAGTTTTTCCTCGCCACTGTCGCCATTGGCTTGCTCATTAGGGATTTGGACCCATAAGATTGTTAATCTTGTAAAGATTGTGAAAAGCACTATACAAATAAACTTGACTTGACTTAATCATTAGTGAGTTATAGGCTAATTATGTTTTAGGTTGAATGTATCCAGTTATGATATTTGAGTGATTCACTATTTTCCCAGCTAGCAACACTAACCATGCGATACCTGAATTTAGTAAACTATAGTGAGAGAGGAATATTACACTGGAAACACACAGCCTAAATTATTACAAATAAATAAAATGTAGCTTCAAGAGAGGGGAAACAAAAGAAAGTAGAAATTGTTTCTTATAGACAGTTTGCATTGGTGCTTACTAAAATTTCCCTGGTGGAAATTTTCATTTTTTAAAATAAACATTTTAAATGACTAGCTTTTAAATAGTACAAGTGTGCTACAAATGCACAACATAAAATAAAATATAAGTACAAATGTAACGCAGGCACCTCCTCAGCTAGGAGGCAGACAAACGCTGAGGAGAGCGAGATTTATTAGAAGGAATTCCATAATCATAGTCGTAACAACAGGCAGGGGTCGTAACAGGTGAGCCATCCAGGTTTGACAAGTTGATCGGCATAATCAGACACACAAAGAGAACGAACAGGGCAATGGGGAGAACACTAAAAGGAATGAACAATGGAACAGGAACAATACTCACGAAATCAAATAACAAGGATCGCGGAGCACATTGGCAAATACCGACGGAGCAAATGAACAGAACAACCGAAAACGGGCTAGGGAGACACAGGGATATAAATACACAGAACTAGACTAGACACAGGTGAAGACAATGACAACATGGGCATGGCAGACAGAAGGAAACTATGGTAACAGACAAGCAAGGCGGGATTAACAAGCAAGGAACAACAAAGACACGAAGAGCAGGACACCGGAGTGACAGCTAGGAGAGGGGGGAGTAGCCCTACGTGACAATAAAATGTAGCTGGGAAAATTATATTACTATATTACAAGTGTGCTGTAAATGCACATCAATGCATAATACATAAACTGTAGCTGGGTAAATTATAGTAGTGTGTCGTTAACAGTGGTGAACGGGATTCTTCAAGCCACCAGATTTAATCCGTCACCATATCCAGTCACGAAAATCCATGAGAAATTTGGTGGAGACACTACACATTACTGAATTGTTTACTAAAACTATTAAGGGAAGGAGAATTGCAGGTGTTCATACACATGTTGACTCGCTAGCCAGCAGATGTGTCAATTCCAGGTTCCGAAAGTAAAAGTCCTCACCAGGATTTTACTCAAGCTTGCTAGATTTTCTAATTAGTGCAATCCAGGTAAAATTAGTGGAATCAACACAATCCAGGAAGCCTGAGCAAAATCCTGTTGAGGACTTTTACTTTCTGAACCTGGAATTGACTCCTCTGCTAGCCAGGTAAAATGAAATGAAATGTGTGCTCATTTCACATTGCACATTTCATTTCATTTTAAAATACCTGGCTAGCTAGTCAAGGTGTGTATTGAGAACACCTGCAGTTTCCCTTCCCGCCTCCAGAACGCCACTCTGCAGTGTCTACTGAGTCTCTCCTGCTTCTGGAGCCCCATCAGAGCTCAGTGCTCCAGCTGGACAGATCCATCCAGCTGCCAGATGCTCAGGTAGCCAATCAGGAACAGAGGATTCACTTGTCTAAATGAACTGTGCAAATATGATGGCTTAGGGAGGTGTTGTGATGCTGAGAGAAATAAACCACTTTGGTCTCCCTGTTACCTTGCGTAGATGTTTTGCAGATTTGCAGCAAGGCAGGCTCACTAGTCGTAGCTCTTCACAGAAGAAGAAGCTCCTGAGAGCCCTGAATGCCTGTATTTCAGTCAGATGCCCTGCGTTTGGAGAGGACTACGAACAGGTTCAGCTAAACAACCCTCTGAGCCATTTAGAACACATCAGAACCACATGCAGTAGTCTGCAGGAACTGCACACAACCTTCTTTGTTTTCTCACTCTGTTGCTGCTGAAGTCCAGGAGTAATGCCCTTCTGATGTACTGTCTTCCACAGGATGCCTATGAGTTCCTGATGATGTGTTTGCTTCAGCTGAAGGAGGAGGGAGAGACACTCAGGGTTTCCTCCTTCTCTTACATCTGCCCTGTTGCAAATTTTGAGTTTCACCTCAAATCTGTGCGCACCTGCAGCAGGTAATTCTTTGCTATATCACCACATCTCCTTCTTGTAAATCAACTGCTCTTAACATGTGTTTCTTCAGAGTGTGCATTGTCACAAAGTATGCACACACTTGGTATGGGATAATGTGGGTTATTTCTGTGTGAATGTTGTAACCTCTCTGTTGATTTCTGTTGTTTGAAAGCTGTGGACTGCAGAGCTCCAGAGTGGAGGACTTCAACCACCTCTCTGTTAACCTGAGCTCTACCTTGACTGACAGCCTACACAATTACTTCAAGGTCTGTCACCACACACACCCCTACTGGACAACACTTTTTTGCCAGTTTGTTAAGTTAGGGAGCCATCCTAACCATTGTCACTCTCAATCAAAACTTTTTTTCAGTCAACGGTTTTGGAGTTCAAATGTGAATGTCAAGCTCAAGGCACCGAGGCATGTGAAGTGGTGGAGTTCTTCACACTCCCACGGTGAGTCTCGCATTATGTGAATTACCACAAACAATGAGTTTTAAAGCAGTCATCTCACACTCTTCCAGTTCTTACATCATTTTTCCTTTTGGAACAGAGTTCTGATCCACTCCCATCAGACCCTCCCATCAGACACTTCCATCAGACACTTCCTTACGTAACAGAAGTGGCTTTATCCAAGTTAGATGTCGTGCTGTTGACACCTGATTAAAAAATCTTCATCGTATAGAAATCTGGCAAATCTGTTTTGTGTGTGTGTGTGTGTGTGTGTGTGTGTGTGTGTTTTGTTTTTGCTTGTTTTTTGTTAATGACAATTGGATGGATTTTATTCCTCTCTCTACAGCTACAATTTGAATCTGAATTTTGTATATTTATTTAATGAAAATGCAGTTTTACTTTTTCTGTCAAGTTGTAATTTGATCAAATTAAATTTGTACTCCATGACTTGAATTTCTATGCATGTTTTGGAAACATATATCCTTTATAATGTTGTCAAACTACATTCAGTGTAAATGCAGGAAAGGCAATCTATAGATTCAGTCAGGCAATCAGCTGTGAAGAAACAGTTTATAAGCAATCAGGAAATATTTTAGGACAACCTGAAATATTGTTGGACAGTTATAAATTAGAGGGGACTTTAAAATGCAAAAAGAGTATCTGATACTGTACATGTGAAATATAATTGAACCGCACTTTTCATAAAAGCTCAAAGCCCTGCAAGGTGCCCAAGCTGTGTGTGTAATTGTGCAGATTTCTTTCACTAATCAGTATCTTACATTCTAGTATTTGGATTTTTCTAGTATAATAATGTATAAGATGAATCACTAAACCTTAGCACTAAAGGGTGAAGGGATTTCATGATCCATGAACCATGACCATGAACTTGGTCGTCCCCTGCGGAGTATATTGCAGAGTCACTGAAAGGTTGCAAAGGAAAGATTGGGCAAACAAAAACAAAAAAACACACAAAACCCTCACAACATCGGGCATCATCATGACAGTCAAGAGATGATTTAGCCCCAAAACCTCATCTAGATGAGATTCTTAACCCAACTGTGGGCCGCGAACGCCACCTTGAGGGCCTCAAAAGAACAACAGTTTTAAACTTTGGGCCGCAGAGGGCCGCCGGACCGCATTGATTTTGAATAAAATGCAGTACACTTTCTCACCACTAGTAGCGGTAGTGCGTCACTTAGATATTTAAACAACGTATTTAATATAAGTTAAACTTATATAGCGCCTTTCTAGTACCCAAGGACACTTTACAAAAATCCTATGGGGAAAAAAAACAAATAACAATTAAATAAATAAATATAATTAATTAAACCATACTATGACTATGTGGAAGGGAGAAAATACTGAGAGAAAAGGTGAGTTTTAAGCTGAGTTTTGAAGGAGGAAAAGGATGAACAGAAGCGGAGATGTTGCGGGAGGCCATTCCACAGTTTTGGGGCCATTACACAGAATGAGCGCCCACGAGCAGTGACAAGCTTGTATTTTGGAATCACCAGAAGACCTGTGTCTGAGGACCTAAGTGTTTGGTTTGGGATTTAGGGTATAGAAGTTGTGCTAAATAGTCTGGAGCTTACAGCTTCACACTTAACGATAACAGAACGCAGCACTATTACGTCATATAGCTACTGACGTTAACAACGAGGCCGTGACAGCGCTGCACAATAGAACCAGGTCAATATATCGCGAACATCACATTTAAAGTATCTGCAAACCCGACGCGACGACGTTTACATTAATTCTGTTAGGAAGGAGCGTATATCGGACAAATGGGTTGCATTTACTCGTGTATGAAGGTAGCTATCTAACGTTTTTATACGTTGTGGTCTAAAAAGGAGTAACCGGCATTTTTATACCGGTTATTCTCCGATTCTCCGATATTTTCTCCGATATTTTTTCGATTTAAGATGTGATGCTTTTTAGGGTGTACTGAGGTTTCCCATACCCATGATTTGACAAACCAATGGTTTCCTACAGAAAAAGAACAAAGAGGGTGTGAATAGTGAAGTTAAAAAGAAGAAAAAGCAAAGATGGTGGAGACATATAGAGTCATCCTCCCTGACACAAGTAACTGACACTCAGTCCTTGAATGTCAGCTCCTCCTCCATCTCTTGCTCCTCTTCCTCTGAGGGACACTTAACCAGGTATGAAAACCGTCCCAGCCTTATGAATTGTGTAGTCACATGCACATGTGTAGTCACATGCACATTTGGTTATTATTTATTCTGTCTATGATTTTTCCCTGGAATTATTTGCCCCCAGGTCCAACAACAAACTCCCTACTGAACCCAAGAACACGGAAGGGATTGTTCCTGGTCAGAGCTCAGAATCTTTTATGATTTTGTACCTTTGCATAGTATGTTTTAGTCAAAGACACTTACTCCAAGGTTTTGTTCTCTCCATAGGGGCTGCTGATAAAGATGTGTGCTCTGTGCCCATGGATAGGTGGGTACATTATTAAAGTCATCTTCATGGCACAGTAAAGTATGGACAATCTATAATGGTTATATATTGACATTGTGGCATAAATCAAGAGAAACTGAAAAATATTAAAAACAACATTTGTATGTATGTGAACATTTTGTGCACTACACAAACTCCATATTCATCTGTCACTTTACTCTCTCTTTCAGATTGCCGGCTGTTGTGGTAGAGGGAGACTTTCGTGTGCAGAATTTGCAGCACCTGTTACCGCACATCGTCAGTAGTGAAAGGGTGACTGAGAGTGGCCAGGGTGAGGGCCAAGGACACGCCCCCACTGTTTCTGCTGGCAGAGACACAGAGATCCAACAGCTCGGGTAAAGACAGAACACGTTGTGTTTTAGCACACAACCATTACGTGATTTTGCAGTGTACACAGATGTAATGTACACAGTCTTTATCTCTGAACCAAAATAAAGGCACGTAGCAATTAAAGGAGCAATAAGTATTTTTGCAGTTCTTCTTCAAATTCTGAAATTATGTGACATTGACACCTAGTGGCCTGGAAGTTTTACTGATTATGTATTAAATCTATTCTAAACATTAATGTCCTGTTAGGTTTCCCAACATTGGGAATACATGTTATATGAACGCCACTCTGCAGTGTCTTCTGAGTCTCTCCTGCTTCTGGAGCCCCATCAGAGCTCAGTGCTCCAGCTGGACGGATCCATCCAGCTGCCAGATGCTCAGGTACCTGATCAGGAACAGAGAAGTCACATGTCTAAATGAACTGTTCAATTATGAGTGCTTAGAGAGGTGTTGTGATGCTGAGAGTTATAAACCACATTGGTCTCCCTGTTACTGTGCGTAGATGTTTTGCAGATCTACAGCAAGGCAGGCTCACTAGTCGTAGCTCTTCAAAGAAGAAGAAGCTCCTGAGAGCCCTGAATGCCTGTATTTCAGTCAGATGCCCTGCGTTTGGAGAGGACTACGAACAGGTTCGGCTAAACAACCCTCTGAGCCATTCAGAACACATCAGAACCACATGCAGTAGTCTGCAGGAACTGCACACAACCTTCTTTGTTTTCTCAACTCTGTTGCTGCTGAAGTCCAGGAGTAATGCCGTTCCGATGTACTGTCTTCCACAGGATGCTCATGAGTTCCTGATGATGTGTTTGCTTCAGCTGAAGGAGGAGGGAGAGACACTCAGGGTTTCCTCCTTCTCTTACATCTGCCCTGTGGCAAATTTTGAGTTTCACCTCAAATCTGTGCGCACCTGCAGCAGGTAATTCTGTGCTATATCACCACATCTCCTTCTTGTAAATCAACTGTTCTTAACATGTGTTTCTTCAGAGTGTGCATTGTCACAAAGTATGCACACACTTGGTATGGGATAATGTGGGTTATTTCTGTGTGAATGTTGTAACCTCTCTGTTGATTTCTGTTGTTTGAAAGCTGTGGACTGCAGAGCTCCAGAGTGGAGGACTTCAACCACCTCTCTGTTAACCTGAGCTCTACCTTGACTGACAGCCTACACAATTACTTCAAGGTCTGTCACCTCACACACCCCTACTGGACAACACTTTTTTTGCCAGTTTGTTAAGTTAGGGAGCCATCCTAACCATTGTCACTCTCAATGAAAACTTTTTTTCAGTCAACGGTTTTGGAGTTCAAATGTGAATGTGGTCAAGGCACCGAGGCATGTGAAGTGGTGGAGTTCTTCACACTCCCACGGTGAGTCTCGCATTATGTGAATTACCACAAACAATGAGTTTTAAAGCAGTCATCTCACACTCTTCCAATTCTTACATCATTTTTCCTTTTGGAACAGAGTTCTGATCCTCCACATTAAGAGGTTTGACATGATGGGCAAGAAACTAACAAACCTAATGGACATCCCCTCAGAGCTGGACCTCTCTGTCCTCCCTGGAGTGGCTTCACTCGGGCAACCGTTAAGGTCAGCTTGTACAACGGCCTGAGCATACGCTCTCTCACCTCTGTCCACCCTTTCACAATTAGCAATGAGACGCTAACTGAATGGCTTTGTGATGTGTCCACAGTGGACCAGCATACACCCAGGACAAAGGACACGAGGAGGATAATCTGGAGAAAAGCTCTGTGCCAGAACAAGGTAAACATCAGCCATTTTCCTACAGTGATCAATTAAATTTTGGATTTACAACCTGTCTACGTTTATACGTACCTGCCATAATGATGTAGTTCTCTCAACCCATTAGTAGTAAATGAGAGCAGAGAAGGACAGGGAGAGAAAGTACAGCACGTCAGCCCACTGGTGAGGAAATAGAGAGAGAGATGAAAAAGAAGATTGAAAGATGCTGAGAGAGACTGAGAAAGACAGGCTGAGAGAGATAGATAGATATGAGAGAGACCCATATCAACGATCTAAGATGCATTCTTACTTAATCATATGAAAAAACAGATGTACTTGTTGTTTGCAGGAAACTGTTCACACAGACATCTACAGACTCCACGCTGTGGTGTCTCATTTGGGTGGCAGCATGGACAGTGGTGAGCAGTCTGATAATATCCACAAACATGCAGTAGAAACTATAAAGTGACTAATGACATCTTGCTTCCCTGACAGGGCACTACATCAGCGACGTAGCTGAGGAGAAAGGAGAGTGCTGGTTAAAATTCAACGATTCAAAGGTTTCAAAAAAGACAGAGCCAGCCGTCCTTAAGAGCAGGGCAAAAACAGCCTACCTGCTTTTCTACATGCAAAGGTAGTAGCTCACCTTCTAACTCAGGTACATCTGCTGAAACACATAGAGAACTGGCTGAATTCCAGCTGCTCCTGTTTTGCTGTTGTCTCCAGTGGGGCTGGAGAGAAGAACGTGGTCCCGTGGATGGTGGACCAGGGAGAAGCAGCAGTATCCCCCTAAACCCAACTCCATGCCATGACTAAGTCAGGATACACATGTAAGCACCTACATCCTCACTTAACAAGACAGGCTACACATCTGCTCAGTTCAGTTCAGGTCTATTTCTGTCTGTTCCTGTCGTCCAATCGTAGGAGATCATTCATTAAGAACGGCTTCTGCCTTTCAGATTTGGGAACATAAATACCTCGGTCCATGGGGACAGATACAAATTCCATAAGATTTTACATGTTGGCAGAAACCTAACCTTTACCCTGCCCTTACAATCAAAATTATAAGGCTAGACACAATTAGAAACTTCCTTCCTAAATTACCACTCACACTGGTATGTGTGGTATATTACATCTTTTTATATTACTGGTAAGTTTCAAGTGAGTTATTATTTGTTCAACATTAACACTCCTCCCCCCTTGTGTGATAAGGCTACAGACTACCATTTTAAAATGATTAATGCTTAGATGGTATTTTCATTACAATTAATTAGTTAAACATGATTCAGACCAGCAGACTACAGGCAACTGCTAAATAACAAGCTTTAAAGGTGATCATCACTTCAATGCTATATCCGTTATATCTGTTAATGGGTTGCGTTTCTATGGGAATTGTGTAAATAGCCCCTTGCTTTTCTTCCAAATCTTAGTAGATAAAAGGCTTTCTAATAAAAAATGACTATTCATGAATGACGTCACTTTAGACAGCATGTAGCCTAGATGACCTGTCAACGCTTGATTTTCTCCACCATTCATGTGTTAAAGGCCAGAAAAGGCGTGACACAGGCGGACACTGCTCCCGACTCTGGCAAGTACGCAACAAAGCGGAAAGACTTCCGTTGTTTGAAGGGTGAACCGAGTGAACCAAGCGGTGTCTGTTTTGTCCGACTGATCTGAGAAGTTGGGACGTGCCGGAGTAAATACAGCTGAGCTGCTGGTGAAAGCGAGAACGTGAGAGACTCTGCTGCTGGTGCTGTCTGTGCACGAGAAGCGCACTGATAAAAAGCTAAGTGCAACCCCCTACCTTTTTAGAAGAATTTTAACCTTCTGCCATCCACCAG
This sequence comes from Brachyhypopomus gauderio, assembly GCF_052324685.1. NCBI lineage: Eukaryota > Metazoa > Chordata > Actinopteri > Gymnotiformes > Hypopomidae > Brachyhypopomus > Brachyhypopomus gauderio. The sequence goes on from NW_027507594.1 coordinate 19,186, forward strand.
TCGTAGTTTTAGGGCAGTACATTTTAATTTTTCATTTTTGTTTTAGTTTGTTGGAGTCCGTTGCTATAAATAGCTAAGTTGCTTTCTATTAGGCTGGGTACTGCTATAGGTTTATTTCATTATTTGATTTTTGGTTGTGTGTAAGGGATTTGGATTTGTTTGGTTTGATTTATTTTGGGGTTTATAATTTGGAGGGTTTGCTGTGGTGTTAAGTAGTTTTTTTTTTCCAGTGCTAGCCTATTAGGGAACATTTTGTTTGGCTAAAATATTCTATATTCTTTGGGCTCCATTTTTGTGTTGCGTCTTTGTGGGTTTGTGTGTTTCTTTGTTACAATTTCAGTTATTTTGAGTGGTGACTGCGTTTTGTTTTTGTTCTGTCCTTTGTCTGCAGCATTGCTATCCAGAACACTAAGTGGACTGTTGCGTGTCCCTCCTTGAACTGGCTGCCGAGGTTCTGGACTGGGACTGGGTGCACTTGGAGTTGATGGATTTTTTTTTTTTTTTTTTTTTTATATATAAAATTCTTTTGTTGAATAAATATATTGTGCAAATTCCCATCTTCTCTCTGCATTTGTCAACTTGCGACTCCCCAAGGTGTAGTGGTTGGGATTGGGCTAAGGGAAATATAAAATTTTGCCCTTTGTCGGGAAAGGCCGTGACATTAGTAGTAAATAGTTCTTGGTTCTTTTCTCTGGCTGTTTGCCTAATGTCGCTCCTCAGTCATTTTGGACTCCTCAGTTTTTACATTGTATTTGATAATTGCCAGTGTTTGCTTTGAAAGTGAGCGTGCTGGTTGTGTTCTCCAGAGATCTGCACAATGCATTTATCACACTGTTCACGCTGCTCACCATGACTCACTGGTGTGTCCTGCTGTCAGAAGTACAAAGGGTTCCAGAGCTGGACAGCATCACCTGCAGCATTTACATCGTTCTGTGGATTTGTATTCGCCCCTTCATATTCCTGAACATTGTAATTGGCATTTTTGGTAGGTTACACTACAAGTCATTAGTTGTGCTGAATGAAATATGCAGATGGTAAAGTTGTGCAAGGGCAGAAGAATTCATTCATTGTCATTTAATGAACAATATTAATAAGCCAAATCCATGTTGCATACCCACACATGAAAATACATTCGGTTCTGTAAGGAGCGAACTCTCAAGTGCAACAACGAATTGAAATGCAGGTGAGTAGTTCTTTCATGCTGTAGTTTTTTTACTTAATTTGCTCAGACAATCTTTATGCATGCAAATAGACAAATTAATAGCCAAGTTTTGTTTGTTTTTTGTTCTGATTTTAGCAGATTAAGCCAGTCTCTAGTTAGTGGGTAAGTAATGGTCCCATGTAGATGGGAAGCAAAACCTGTAACATTTGTGACTGTAATATGTGCTGGAAAAACCACAAAAGGATCTAAATGCAGCGTAGTGCTTCTTTATCCTCCAGACACAATCTACTGTAGCTAGCAGCACAAGACACACACAAAACACACAGTACAAAAAGAAGCGAACACAGGGCAGCAGGGTCAGGGCAGCAGCATGGTCCATACAGTCCAGAGTCCATTACAAATCCAGGGGTCGGGCTGAGAATGAGGTGTAAGGGAGAAGCAAAGGTCACAACAACGGTAGGCAAAAACGAGCAAGGAACGCTCACTATGCAACGTCAGAGGCAAAACTTCACAATGTAAAGTGGTAAGTGAGTAGTGTAAGAAAGGTGGAGGAGGGTGGGGACACACAGGGACAGGTGGAGGTCATTAGTATTCAGGAGATTGAACATGCATGTTTCGAGAAGTTGAGACCCTGGCGCTGTGACTTCAGAAGAGCGGGAGGCTTGTGTAGCTTCACTCCTTCCTTACAGTCACTTGTGTAGAATAAGTGAAGGGTGTGTGCAGATGTGTGTGGGCGTCTCCCTTGGGCTACAGGGCTGGCATACCATGACAAGCCCTAGTCCAAAATACAATGTACAATGTACAATTTTTGGTTACTATATAGGTATTTTTTGGTTACTGCATTTTGCTCTTTGTCCAGACTTCCTACTACACTTGAGGAGGATGAGGAGTCTATTTCCACCCAGGAGACTCCACTGTATATGAAGAAGATATTTTAGACTGGGAGACGTATGTGGAGGAGAACATCAATCAATCAATCAAATTTTATTTATATAGCGCTTTTTACAACAGTTGTTGTCACAAAGCAGCTTTACAAGTGCCGAGTCCTAGCCCCCAGTGAGCAAGCCAAAGGCGACAGTGGCAAGGAAAAACTCCCTAGTTTTTTGCATGAGGAAGAAACCTTGAGAGGATCCAAGACTCAGGGGGGGAACCCATCCTCCTCTGGCCGACACCGGTCACCATGACAACAACAACAACAATTTAGACAGAAAGAAGAGAAAGAAAAGGAAAAATATGTAATAATGTCCATCATGATGTATGCATCCGGTTAGGCAGGAGGTGGCTGGCCCAGGATGGATCGCTGGTCTCCTCATCTCATTATTCCTCAAGCAGGCGGGCAGCCATGTGGAGAAATGAAACAGGGAAAATTAGCTCTGTATGAGGACATATACAGGACAGGTGAAATTATAAACATTTCCGGAGTGTGGCAGCATCTCCGGCATTTAGTTAAATTATTACAGCCTAGCTAAAAAGGCAGAACCAGAAGGTAACATAGGCTTGGGGGCATTCTGAGACAATGGCATCCGTCCACTGCACTGTCAACAAACTTGAGTGACCACGAGCAGTGACAGGACGACAGCACCAGCGCCCCAGTCTACCATAAAACCCTTCGCCTGTGAACCCCTGGATCTGTACCTTTATCTAAGGGGGGATATTAATTATCAAACGCTAAACTTAATAAGTGGGTTTTCAACCTAGACTTAAAGATTGTGACTGTGTCGGAGTCCCGGACGCATTTTGGAAGATTATTCCAAAGCTGGGGGGCCTTACAAGAAAAGGCTCTTCCCCCTGCTGTTACCTTATTAATTTTTGGAACTAATAAAAGACCAGCACCCTGTGATCTTAGTGGGCGTGGGGGTTCGTAATAGGAAATAAGTTCTTGAAGGTACTCAGGAGCAAGCCCGTGAAATGCTTTATAAGTTAATAAAAGAATTTTAAAGTCAATACGGAATTTAACTGGGAGCCAATGCAGGGCTGATAGGACTGGACTGATATGCTGAAATTTTCTAGTTCTGGTCAGAACCCTGGCTGCGGCATTTTGAACTATTTGAAGTTTATTTAGATTCCTATTTGAACATCCTGACAGTAGTGCATTGCAGTAGTCTAATCTAGAGCTAACAAAGGCGTGCACCAATTTTTCCGCATCATCCTGTGATAATGCATTTCTTAATTTAGCAATGTTACGGAGATGTAGAAAAGCTATCCTTGTAGTATTATCTATGTATTTATCAAATGATCGGTCAGAGTCGAGTATGACGCCTAGGTTTTTGGCTACTGTGCCAGGTGTAATGGGGTAGCCTGCGAGATTAAGCATTAGATCTGGAATTTTCTGTTTTGAGGCCTTAGGGCCCAGAAGGAGAACTTCTGTTTTGTCCTCATTAAGTTGGAGGAAGTTTAGAGACATCCAGCATTTAATATCTCTTACACAGGCCTCAATTTTTCTTAAACTGAGTTTGTCATCAGGTTTGGCTGATATGTAAAGTTGAGTGTCATCTGCATAGCAGTGAAAATCGACACCATGTTTGTTTATAACTGTGCCCAATGGTAGCATATATAATGTAAATAATAGTGGTCCTAGAATGGAGCCTTGCGGGACCCCATATTTAACTTTTGTACGTTTGGATGGAATATTATTGAGCTCTACAAACTGATAGCGATTTGTTAAGTAAGAATGAAACCATGAAAGGGCTGTGCCAGAGACTCCAACCCAGCGTTCTAACCTTTCTAGCAAGATCCTATGATCAATTGTGTCGAAAGCTGCACTAAGATCAAGAAGCACTAACAGCGATACATAACCTTGATCTGAAGCAAGGAGGAGGTCATTTGTTACTTTAACTAATGCTGTTTCAGTACTGTGATGGGGCCTAAAACCAGATTGGAACTTTTCAAATATGTGATGCCTATGCAGATATAGGCATAATTGCTGGGCAACAGCTTTTTCTATGATCTTAGATATAAATGATGTGTTTGAAATGGGTCTATAATTAGATAGTACAGTAGGATCAAGATTTGGTTTCTTAATCAGAGGTTTAATAACTGCTAATTTACATGATTTGGGCATGTGACCTATTGTAATGGATGAGTTAACTATAGTTAGAAGAGGTTCAGTTACCGCTGGTAATACCTCTTTTAATAACTTTGATGGAACCGAGTCTAGTGTGCAGGTAGCACAATTTAAGGAAGAAATTATTTTCTCTAATTCTGATTGTGGGAGTGGATGAAAAACATCAAGTTTTTCTCCCAGTATGCGAACATGCAGGTGATGCAGCTCCAGATGGAGGATGAGAAGGTGTTGTGGCCCAAGGAGCTTCTCCTACGTTACTTTGTGCTGATGAACAGACTCCAGGACATCCTGGATACCAGGATGCATCTGCAGAACCTACCAGGTAAACCTATTAGGTGGTTTACAGCACTGAAGGTGAAAGCTAGTGTTTGAGTGAGTGAATGACCTTTTTGTCTCTTGTCTTCCAGCTCAGCTGTTGCTTAACCTCCAAGATTCCAGTTACACTCCAGAGTCACTCCAGTCTCCAGTTAAAGCAGAATGAATAAAATATGCTTACATTATGTTGCATTGTGTTATCTTACTGGTCCAGTATGGTGACAAACTCCATTTACACTTAATTCACTGTATGTGGTTTATGGACTGTGTGGTGAGGGTGGCATTCAGACCACCATATGATCTGACTTACACAAATGATAATTCATGAGGATTCCTAGAAGCTGACTGCAGCCACCATCCAAGTTATTTTAAAGGCTGTTAATTCTACTAAAGATGGTCTGTTTGCCTGTTGAGTGGGCATGTGATTCTGACTTCATGTGCATCTGTCGGAATAAGTTAATTTAACATGGATTACAGAAATTAGAACCTCAAAAAAGAGCTTATGATGGCTCTAGCACTTGTATGAATACAGAAACAGACCACTGGAGAATTATCTAAAGTTTAAAAGAAAAAAAGATTTATTAGCATTGTGCTCCACACACCTTGTACCTTCTGAAGACATTTCCATGGTACCAGATCTAGACTTTTTTTAGCTTGATGGTTAAATTATTACAATAATTCATTTTTATTGTTAGATAATTAAAATAGATTTAAAATATGTAGAATTAAGTGATCATTTAGCCCTGCATGGCATCCATACTCCACCTAGTGGTAAATAACGGGATGGCCCCCAGTGAAACGTTACTGTCCTTGAGCTAAGGAAAATTAACAAAACATTTACAGTAGTTTTATTATTAGTGGTGGGAGTAGCATTAGTATTATGTTGAATGTATACCCATGATATTTTAAATAAATATAGCAGTTTTGGTCATAATTAAAATGTAAAAATAATAGGTATAAACCATTCATGTAATTCATTATCATTGTCGTGGAAATTTCTGAAATATACGAGGACTCAGGCGTGGTTAAAAGAGAAATTTATTAATAGACAAAATAAGCATGAAAGTTCAGTCTAGAACAGAAGCTGAGAGGAGAGAGAACCGTCCCCCTCCTTTATACCGTTTAGTAGGCGGGGTTCTTATCACATGTTTACACTACATTTGGGCACACTGAGAAACAAGGCAGAATGCACAGTAGACAGTTTTTGCCTTACATGTGCATTCTCTCCTGACAGTAGTTTTCATGTTTTAGCATAAGCAGCAGCTTATAGAAACAGCTGATGGGTCCGCGGGTCAAGGCAGATAAGAGTGTTTTCTACCTCTGCACATTCCTTTAACATAGGTCATAATACACACATACACATGAGCACATGATTTCATACTGAATCACACTTCACAATTCTCTTGTAATCAGTATAACACAATTTCCATCACAATCATATACACTATATAATATAGTATATATAGTATATACACTCACCGGCCACGTTATTAGGCACACCTTGCTAGTGTCAGGAATGGCAATCACGCCCGTGACCGCCAGAGGGCGCCATCGCTGGAATATTGACCAGAACACCTGACTCTAATTTACTATTCACCACACCCTACTTAAGGACTCTGTTCACAAGTCGCCAGTGCGAAGTATTGCCTCTCTGAGTGTCTTTACCAAGCTGTGATCCTGTGTATTTCTCTGATTGATGTTCTGGTTTCTGATCCTTGCTCTGTGTTTTTGATCCTCCTGCCTGTTTGGCCCTTTTGTTACCTTTGTCTGCTGCTCTTAGTCTTCTCTGGTTTTTACTCTCCCGTTTTTGTCTTGCCCTTTTGTGCTGCTGCCTGTCTACCCTTTGGGGTCGTCCCCTTTTGGGACTTCAGTTCATTGTTTTTCTATATTAAAATTCAACATCTTTACACCTGCTAATGGATCCTTCTCTACCCTCGGGTTCACCACCATTACAGCTAGTACCAGGTTGGACCCCATTTTGCATTCAGAACTGCCTTAATCCTTTGTGGCATAGATTCAACAAGGTACTGGAAACATTCCTCAGAGAGTCTGGTCCATGTTGACATGATAGCATCATGTGATTGCTACGCAGTTGCTGCAGATTTGTCGGCTGCACATCAATGATGCGAATCTCCCGTTCCACCACATCCCAAAGGTGCTCTATTGGATTGAGATCTGACTATGTAGGCCACTGGAGTACAGGGAACTCATTGTTGTGTTCAATAAATCTGTCTGAGATGAATCATGAATTATAACATGGCGAGTTATCCTGCTGGAAGTAGCCATCAGAAGAAGGGTACACTGTGATCATAAAGTCAAAGTCAAATTTATTTATATAGCACTTTTTACAACACATGTTGTCACAAAGCAGCTTTACAATCGTATGGCTCCAGATCCATAATGAGCAAGCCAAAGGCAACAGTGGCGAGGAAAAACCCACGATGATGGTGGGGATTAGGAAGTGAGGGAGAGAGAGCCTCCCTCACATGCACCTGTTTTAATTAACTTTGTAATTTTATTTGTTGGCTGTAACTGTATTGCTGTTGTTGCATCTTGGCCAGGGCTCCCTTGAAAAAGAGGTTCTTAATGGGATTTTTCCCTGGTAAAATAAAGTTTAAATAAATAAATAAAAAATTAGGAAGAAAACCTTGGGAGGACCAAGACTGAAAAGGGAACCCATCCTCCATTGGGCAGCCTGTTGGCACAAGTCCGTATTTGTGGACAAAAGGTGGTTCTACATTTATGGTTCTAGTTCCCACAGTCCCTTCGGTGTAGATGTTGGGCCTCAGGTAGGAGCATCAGCACGTCCTCTTGTGGCAATGGCACATCCAACCCCGGCATCAGTACATCCACTGGCAAGTCAGACCATCTCCCAGGTGCTTGCATGCAATTGTCTTGGGTAGAAGCCTGCAAAAAGATAGACAATACAGACTGAGTGTGTGGACATCAATTTAAACCACTATTGATTTAAACATACATAGCTCAAGTGTTGTAACGTGTGAGGAGGACTGGGTATGGATTTTGGTAGGTGAGTGTAGCAGTTGCGTGGCAGTGTTTTCCAAAAGAAACACATGATTTTCAGTTTTGAATGTTTGAATGTCTTATGTGAACAACTGTGTTTAATGTTTTGCAAAAAGTGTGTTTTAGAATTTCTAAATGAGTGTAAGGCAGAGAATGTGCTTAAGGTTTAGCACACCAGGTCAACAGATAGGCTACATGGGTTACATGCACAGGGTAACATAAGAGTGGTGGAAGATGCACACAGGTCGACTATATCCTCTGTAGGAGACGAAACCTGAAAGAGGTTAGTGATTGCAAGGTGTTACCCGGGGAGAGCGTAGCTAAACAGCATAGGATGGTGATATGTAGGATGATGTTGGAGGTGAAGAAGAGGAAGAGAGTGAGAGCGGAACCTAAGATCAGGTGGTGGAAGTTAAAGGATGAGGACTGTGGTGTAAAATTCAGGGATGAGGTGAGGCAGGTACTGGGTAATGGTGGTGGTGTTCTGGATACCTGGGATGAAACTTCAAATGCAGTGAGGGATGTGGCTAGGAAGGTACTTGACCTCAGGACAGAGGAAGATAGACAAGGAGTCGTGGTGGTGGAATGAGGAAGTTCAGGAAAGTTTGAGAGGAAAGCGGTTGGCTAAAAAGAATTGGGATTTTCAGCGAGATGAAGAAAGTAGACAGAGGTACAAGGAGATGTGTCGCAAGGCAAAGAGAGCAGTGGCAGAAGCTAAAGAGAAGGCATATAGCAAGCTGTATGAGAAGTTGGACACTAAGGAAGGGGAAAAGGATCTGTACAGATTGGCCAGACAGAGAAACTGTGATGGGCAGGATGTGCAGCAGGTTAGGATGATAAAGGATAAAGATGGAAATGTGTTGTCTGGTGAGGAGAGCGTCTTGGGAAGGTGAAAGGAGTATTTTGAGGAGCTGATGAATCAAGAGAATGAAAGGGAAAGAAGGTTAGAAGAGGTAGAGGTTGTGAATCAGGAAGTGCCTCAGGTGAGCAAGGAGGAAGTAAGGGCTGCAATTCAGAGAATGAAGTGTGGTAAGGCAGTTGGACCTGATGATATTCCAGTGGAGGCATGGAAATGTTTGGGAGAGACAGCAGTGGAGTTCTTGACCTAAGAGGAGGTTTATGGATGCAGTGGTAGAGGATATCAGAGTGGCTGGGGTGTCAGTGGAGGACACTCAGGACAGGGCCAGATGGAGGAGTTTGATCCGCTGTGGTGACCCCTGAAAGAGAATAGCCGAAAGAAGAAGTGCATTAAATTAGATCATTCATCTAGTGTGATTATTATAAACTTACGATTGTCCAAGGTTTGTGCCAGCACTGTTCAGTTTCAGTACAGCTGTGCACAGGGGGAACAACTGGCACACTGAGCTGAGAAAAATGTGCAGTTTGAAAAAGCAAAGCAACTATACGTTTGCATAGGGCAGTGTCTGCGACATGTGAACAGCATGCGTGTCTCAGCACAACAGGAGTTGAATCAGAAAGTCCAATCTGTAAGAGGGTAAGCAAAATTAGTAATGACTTTGTTTAATTCAGGGGTTCCGTATACCAGTCCTGGGGATCCTATATCACACGTTGTGTTTTACCTTTTCTAAAACCTGATTGACCTATTTAGCTAATTAAGATCAATGTGGGTGGGGCTGAGTAAAAAAAGTGTTTTAAAATGGAGAAAAAAAATGTGCATGGCATAAGAACCCCAAGAATGGAACCTGGACCCGTTTGCTTATTTTATGACAATAGATTGCATACAGAACATGGATAGGCTGACATTAAAATAATGCTCAAGTTATACATAATCCTGAGACATGTATCTGTCTAACCTGTCAACAAACCCCTTAACTTTTGTTAGTCAAAAACAGTGAACATCTGAACTTAACGACAAACAGAGACTCCAACCCAGTCACTGAGACCCCATGTCATGCATATTTTAGTGCTTTTCCTCATTTATAATACCAGATTCAGTTCATTAAAACACACGTAAATAATTGAAAAGTAATATATATATATATATATATATATATATATATATATATATATATATATACGAATTGGCTTGTTATTTTGACATTTGTGCGCCTAAACGTTACGTTTTGTGTGCGATCCGGTGACATTGTTGACCTCAGTGACCCCTTGTCTCATGCCGCTGTTTGCGTTCCGGCATTGTTTGATTTACAAATTAAGCACTGTATAGCTAATAAGTGTAATGGCAGATTTTGCAGACCGGCCTCAGGGAGGACTTCAGCACAACACTAAGTGCTTGTGGGTTATATTGAACATTTGTTCTTGCTTTTTGTGTTTGTTTTTGGGACTTTTGTGAGGGAAATTAAATGACAGTAATATTAGCTAAAGCATTTAAATCAACTCCAAACACTCAAATAATAAGAGAGATTTCCCACATCCTGTGTGTGTGCCCGCTAATGACTATATGCAAGAGGACGTGCTGATGCTCCTACCTGAGGCTCACCATCTACACCAAAAAGACTGTGACTACTTGGCCGGGGAACAAGGACCTTAAACATTATCTGTAGAACCATCCTGCACACCACGGACTTGTGCTAACGGGCCGCCCAATGGAGGATGGGTTCCCTTTTGAGTCTTGGTCCTCCCAAGGTTTCTTCCTAATCCCCACCACCATAGGGAGTTTTTCCTTGCCACTGTCGCCTTGGCTTGCTCGTTAGGGACCCATACGATTGTAAAGCTGCTTTGTGACATGTACTGTGAAAGCTATATAAATAAATTTGACTTTGACTATACAACAAAAATAACTTCTATGTTTAATTTACAGTAGAACTATAATCCACATACTTCTTTGAATGGTGTATTTTTAGGCACACTGAAACAGCATATATAATTTACTATAGCTATAAATTATTATACATCTAAGCATTCCTGCTTTTAACCTAGTAATGGTGATTATGTGTATAATTTTATGCAATGTATGATTTTTTAAAAATAGTTTGTCACTTGTACTACATCCCTGTCCCACTAGTGGGCAGTATTTGACAGTGAGCTGTGTTGAGACCAGAGTGAGACCGTATGTACTCTCAGAGGGCCTAAAAATATTCTTAAAACATAAATATATATAATATAATTTATCCAAATTTATTTGATCTACTTACAGTTTGGCAATCGACATCTAAACAATGACAAAAATATAAGGAAATACATTATTCAACCGTGTCTATTCAATCTGTGTTGGAAGGTGAGGGGTTAAGTGGAAGCCTGTGAGCCTGTGTCTCCCCCTATCAGGACTGTCATGCCCGCTGTTCGTTTACAGACAGCAAAATTGACCAATCATGTCTTCCCTCTTAGTGGGCGGGCTTAACTGTATGATAATTTCCACCCGCTGTTGCGACGCTAGCTGTCGTTAGCGTACCACCGCTAGCTAGTTTCAATTCATTCCTTTGATGTATATATATAATATATACGGTCTCTGGTATGAACCCTTTGGGTACAAGCCAGGCGGCATCAGGTTATTGTAGCAGTCTGGCTGATTTGGTGTTTTGGTTAGAAAAACTGGAAATTGTGATATCACGTGCTACTCAACTTTGGAATGTTTGGTTTAGAATGTTTGGTTGGGAAGGTGGAATGTTTGGATTCAGTTTTGATGCTGAAAAGCTCAGAACAAGTCGCAAGACATTTTGCTCTGTTAATTACAATACATACAAATCTAACAAATCTTTCTATTTCTTCTATATCTTTCTGTCTTTCTATTCTTTCTATTTTTCAGGTGGAGAATGAGTTTTTTCCCCAGGAGAACCGACCAGCCTAGGCCTAGGCAGGAACAGAACCACTTCATATACACACCAGGTTTTACCACTCATGGTGAGAAAAATACATTTTCATATATACTGTACATAATTTTATACTTCTATGTAAGACAGTATATTAATTCTTATGAGTATGGATTTCCATAGGCTTATTCATAATAATTAAAAGTTAAATATGTATACACATTTATATAGTAGGTTTCTAAGGTTCGGAAAAATAACCTGTATATTTATTCTACAGATGACTGTCAAGCTCTTTATTTCATGTGTACAGGATAATATAATTAATGGAGCATGGGTTATTTCTTTGATTTCTTTGACTCAGCACAATTTTCATAAATCCCACCATGTTAACATTGTCCATGTGGCCATGGAAAAAGCAAATAAAAATAAACATTTTTAAAAAGAAACAGATTTCTAACATGACCTCACAAATTCTTAAGCATTCTCCCCACATTCTAATGACATCACATGGCACCATAGCCCTTGTTATAATCACTTGTTCATTGGGAAACACTTACAAGGCATTTGAGCCTCACTGGGAGGCGTGCTGGGTTTCACTTTACCTGCTGTGGGATTTTCAGGTGTGCCCTACAACCCCCAAGCGACAGTGATCCACACGGATCCCTGTGGACCAGCACCCTTCCCTCACGGAAGTACGGCGGGACCCTCAGATGTCGGCCATGTTAACATCCCTGTAGAAGGACCACTCCACACTGGTACTGTGTAACACTGAAGATTACATGCGTATTCAACA